>NW_026068233.1:284466-326736 GCF_014885135.2 Alexandromys fortis
CCTCTTTTTTTTTTAATGGTGACTCCATCCGTGTAAATGTCTGTGAGCCACAAGACATTGGCTCACTTTATACTTCTTTAGAAAAAAAAAGTATTTTCATTTTATCTCTGTTTCTACATATATGTTAGGTGCACCATATACATGCAATGCCCATGCAAAGGGCATCGGCTCCCCTGGAGCTGGAGTTACAGGTGTGAACCTCCATGCAGGTGCTGGGAATCAAACCCGGGTCCTCTGGGAAAGCAGCCAGTGCTCCTAATTGCTGAGCTATCGCTCCAGTCCTTCCCAATGCTGGTTTTGTTTTTTTTTTTTCCCAGACAGGATCTTACGATGTAGCCCTGACTGGCCTAGAAATCCTAGTCCTTGAATTCCAGATCTCCTGTCTCTCTCCTGAGTGGTAGGAATAAAGGCATGAACCACTAGGACTGGTTCCTACACTTGTAGAGTTTGCGTCAAGACTAAGTGGAAAGGGCTGGAGAGATGGCTCTTGCAGTTCTTTCAGAGGACCTGGGTTCGAGTTCTAGTGCTCACATTAGGCAACTCACAACTGCTTGTAGCTCTCATTCCAGGAAATCTGAGGGCCTCTGGCCTCTTGGGACACCTGCATAACAAACTGAGAAAGGCATGCACGCATATACACAAATAATAAATTAATCTTACTTTTTAAAGACTGAATGGGAGAGCCAGCATTCCTAAAACCATTAGGAAATAAGAGGAAAATGCCTTTGTGCCATCCACCTAGCCAGATAGCAAAGTGTGTGTGCATGCGTGTGCGTGCGTGTGTGCATGTAGGCGTGTAAGCCAGAGGTTGTCGTTGAGCATCTTCCTTGCTTGCTCTCCACCTTATATTTTGAGATCGGAGCTCATTTATCAAATTGGGTAGGCTGGCTGGTCAGCGAGACCTAGGACCCCTCCTAACTCTACTCCCCCAAACCCAGGATTACAGGGGTGCCACCACACCAGACTTCGTTTGTGGATGCTGAGGACCCAGCCCCTCGAATCCATTTGTATTTTCTCGGCCAGAAAAGTAATTCTCTTCCTCCTCTAGTCTCTGGCTAAGGACTTGACTGAAGCAGAGGAACAATACGCCCACGCTCTGCGCAGCCACTTACACAATGTTGACCAGCTCTTGACCCTGCAGCGACGCCGACTCAGCCTCCTGGAGGAAAGCTACAACATGGAACTAGATGTCCTGACGAAAGAGTTTGAGACGGAACGGTAAGGGGCCAGAGAGTCCAGAGACTGGATCCCGGGAGTTCCCAGAGCCTATCCCTAGTACCTCGGAGCCTCCTCCCTAATCTAACCCCAGGCAGAGAGGCTCTTGAGTTCCTAGGAAATGAACTCGACTTTAATCTTAGAGTCTTAGCTTTCTTTGACCTCTGCCGGTACCTGTCTGTACCTCCTAATTTCAACTATCAGAATTCTATCCATCTAGCAGTAGGTAAGGATGGGAGAGGGATTCCACTGGGAACTTACGTAGATTTTTGGTTTTGTTTCATATGAAAGTATTACCTACTCAAAAATCAAAATATTCTTATTCTTTCTGGAAAAAAAAAAGAGTAAAAGAAAACATACACTAAAACCTTCTCTCCCTCCATGCCAGGTGCCTACAAGTTTGTCCCATCTATAGGGTTTTTGTATTTTCAGACAGAGCATCACTGTGTAGCCCTGGCTGGCTTGGAACACATTCTGTAGACCAGGCTGCCCTGTAACTCACAGGTATCCACCCACCTCTGCCTCCCAAGTGCCAGGACTAGAGTGTGCCACCAGCCCTGCCCGTTCATAGCTATGTGTTTTTGTTATTGTTGGTCCTCATGCTATACCCATCTGTCTCCTGTAGGAAGACCATCATTGACCAGCATGAGAAAGAGATCCACTACCTCCAGGATGTCTTCATGGCCATGGAGCAGAACTACGTCGATTCCGAGTATGAGAGCAAGCTAGAGTTCCAGAGTATGTGGGATGATCTGAAAAACAAGGTACAGGCGGAGGATGGAGGGACGGGGTCCGGAGAGATGGGCCGGGACGAGAACTGCTCAGGGTAGTCAGAGCTAGAGGAGCGCTCCAGAGACAACGGTCAATAAAAGTCTCTGGCCGCTGAGGTCCCCCGTGCTTCTTTGTGATCTTGTGAAAACTGCTTGGGAACCAGGAATGTTCTAGAAGATTTTAAGAAGCATTTAAGGGGGAAAGAACAAAACAAAACAAAAAAAAAAAACAAGCAAAAAACCACCACCACGACCAACAACAATTAAAAACAAAAACTAAGAGATTATCTGACTTCACCCTTTTGAGAGGTATAGACAAAGAAACAAAGGCCCACAAGTAGCCTCATGACCAGCTTGAATCCCACAGTCTGAGTCAGGAGAAATTGATCCATAATTCTTTCCATCATAGACTTTGCAAATCTAGCTGAAATGTTTGTGTCTAGGGTTCTTGGTTTAACTTTAATCAATCAACTTATATTTGAGACAGCATCTTCCTTAGCTCAGGCTGACCTTGAACTCACTATGTGGTGGAGCATGACCTGGAACTGCTTTTTTACTTTTACCTTAAACTTGTGATCCTCCTGCCTCCACCTCCCAAGTAGGGTAATGGGCATGTACCATCACATCCAGCCTGAGTCGATGCTAGGCAAGTATTCTACTCTAAGCTCCATCCCCAACCCTTGCTTTTAATTTAGCCAGTGATATGCTTTACAGTTTGAATAATTTCCTACTTGTGAAAATTGAAAATATTTCACATGAAAATCCAAACTATCAATTTTGCTTTAAAAAGTTACAAGATCTGAGCCAGGTGGTATAAAGGCACACGCCTTTAATCCCAGCACTCTGGAGGCAGAAGGAGGAGGATCTCTCTCAAATTTGAGGCCAGCCTGGTCTACAGAGTTCCAGGGCTACACAGAGAAACCCTGTCTCAGGAAGGAAAAAAAAAAGAAGTTGAGATTTGGAACACTGGGCCTCATTCTGTTTTTGTTTGGTTTGTTTTGTTTTTTTTCAAGACAGGGTTTCTGTATAGCTTTGGAGCCTTCCCTAGAACTTGCTCTGTAGACCAGGCTGGCCTTGAACTCACAGAGACGTGTCTCTTCTGCCTGGCTCCTCATTCTGTTTCTAACTGGCATCATTCTCATGGAGCTGGGCCCACCCCCACGCTTTCCTTTCTGGGTCACAATGCCCCACTCTGAATGCAATTCACTAAACAACGCTCCCGAGGGTAAGGCTGCTGGAGGGCATGAGCGGGCACTAAGAGGGTAGCTCCAAGCTTTTGGTATTTGGGACACATTCCCTAGAATCTAGAAGAGAAGCACTTTCTTCGTCTACAACTGGAGAACATAGTGGAGGATCTGTGGAGAAGGTTCCAGGAAGCGCTCAAGAACTATACCGATGCCACGGAGGACCGGAAGATTGCCTTTGAGACTCTGAAGGTGAAGGACGAGAAAAGCTCCAAAGAGATTGAAATGCAGATGAAAAAAATCCAGAAGCTGCAGGTCAGTGCTCACTTGGAGACACCCATCTGTCCATTGCCTTCCCAAATTCTTTTGGGTCTCTCACTGGTTGGGTCAAGATGACGCTCTGCTCTTAGTCCTCAGTCTACCCTTCAACTGCCTTTGTCAATGGTCCCCACTGTCCCTCTAGGAGGCCATAGGGATCTTGAAAGGGAAGATCACAGCCCACAGCCGTGAAAGTGAATGGCAGAACCAGTGCATCCGCAATGACAAGGAGCTGGTCCATGTACAGCTGCGAAAACTGAAGGCCCAAAGAACGCAGGCTCGGGGAGTGTCCCAGGAGAATTTAGTCAAACTCACCCTGGAAAGTAATGCCACCCTCAAGGACCTGAAAAAGGTCGTCGAGAAGGTAAAAGGGACAAAACCAAGAAACCTGGCTGGAGGCAAAAGGGATTCAGGAAAGATGGGGCAGGGCTCCCTCCTCCCTCCTCATTAAGTGGATGTTTGTGTTAGCTTTTCTTTCTTTTTTCCTTCCTTCCTTCCTTCCTTCCTTCCTTCCTTCCTTCCTTTCTACTCCGTTCTCTTTTTTAAATGAACAGGGATTTTTCAGCTTCCCAGTCGAGTCCCACTTTGCCTTGCACAGGGTCTTTTTCTCTGCGTGTCTGACGCATGAGGTTTCCTCTCCTCCAACTGCTGATTCTGTCTGTGACTCTGCGGTTCCACGAGCTTGAGATTCTCTGCTGCTACCTGTTAGGAATATTTCTTTTTTTTAAAAGATTTTATTTATTATGCATACAATGTTCTGCCTCCATGTATGCCCGCATGCCAGATCTCATTACAGATGGTTGTGAGCCACCATGTGGTTTCTGGGAATTGAACTCAGGACCTCTGGAAGAGCAGCCAGTACTCTTAACCACTGAGCCATCTCTCCAGCCCAGGAATATTTCTTAGATGAGCCTCTCTGCCAATGCAAATAATTCCAATCAGACCAAATTAGATTGAATAAAAGATGCCCATGGTTAATGCAGCACTCCCAGTGGCACTGGGAAAGCATGGCGAGGTGGGGGAGGAGACCACATGTACATTCTCTGGGGGTGCAGTCTAAATAGCCTGTGGGAGTGGTCCTGACCCTCCCTGGGGAGGGGTCACCGCTTGGCGGGCTTTCCCAGAGGTGGAGTTCAGGCCAAGGCAACTCCCAGGGGAGGGGGCTTGAAATGGCGATCCTGCCCAGTATTCCAAAGATGCCAGGGGCTGGGATGAGGCCCCTGAATATAATACTACCTGATGTCTTTCAGGTTTTTCCTGCTTTTTAACTCTTTAACTAGCAGAGGAAACGAACCAATTAGGACCTCTAGACTGTATTATTTCTAGACTGCCTCATTTTGGGGGATTTGTCTCTGGATTTCTTCTGAAGACAGTATCATTTGGGGGCCTAATCTCTAGATTTCCTTTGAGGCGGCCTACCAACTCATCAAGATGCTATTTTTCAGTCGTATGACAAGCTCCAAAGATACACACTGTCCCCAATGGCTGTCGTATGCTCTGGATCTTCACCATAGGTTAAGTTTCACTGCAGCCCCTTAGACAGACCTTCCTCTGAGGCTGGCCCCCCAGTCTTGACCTTTTGTCAGCTTAAAGCAGCTAAGAGCAGTGGTCATCACCCCTAAACACCCTAAGAGCAGTCAGGGTGACCTCTGAGACAGGTGATGAGAGACCAGAAGTTGGACAAACTCCCCATAGGAGAGGAAGAGCTGGGTAACAAAGGTGGTGGATTTTCAAGATGGCCACTTCTTCCTCAACCTCCTGAGAGAAAAGCCTGGCAGCTTTTGTCTCCCGCTGCAGGCCCCCTGCTGATGGGTTGGCTCAAGAAGTTCAAGGCCTGATCAGGACCCACCTCACACATTTGCAGACCAACCAACCCTACTATTTGACTTCAAACTGATGAAGCCTAAAGTAGGGGGAAGACTCTTTAAAGCTTCTCAACCTCAACCCCCCAGGCCTCCCTAAGAGATGGGGCTCCCCAGCTTCCCAAGATTCCCCTCTGTGTGTCTGCGCATGTGTGTTTCCTCATCCCCCAGGAAACGCCTTTCTTAGCGGAAGAGAAGACAATGTGATACCGAGGTACCGAGCTGTGCCCTGTGAGGATGTTAACTGCTGGGAGAGAGCTTAGCGCGGGGCAGGCACTGACTGAGATGGGCTTCCTGCTGCTGGAGCCGCTTTCCTGGACTCAAGCAGGGATCCATCTTGTTTTCCCTAAGGCGCCTCTTCCTTCCCAACAGGGTGAAAAGATCCTTAAACTTGCTGAAATCTGTAGGAAATTTGAAACAGAGGAAGAAAAAGTCCTGCCTTTCTATTCCTCAGTCCTGACTCCCATGGAGCAGGAGGAAATGGAGAGACAGAACCCGGAAGAGCTCACAGAGGAGCTGGCCAAGGTAAAGGACGGGGAGGGTGGGGGCTGGGCAGCATTTGCTCAAGGGGACCACCACACCCCTCCCTCCTCTGCCTCCGCTCTCAGGTGATGGCGGACTACTCAGGGATGGAGAACTTCTGGAAAAGATACAATAAGGTGAAGCTGGAGGTGCTGAGCCTGCAGCACAGACGCGTGCAGCTGCTGGAGATCAGCAGGAAGCTGAGGGAGATGCTCAAACAGTACCTGGACGGTATCTCCGTGAGCGATGAGGTGCTGAGCCAGCTCAACCCGCTCTTCATAGTAAACCACAGGAGTAACCTGCCCCAGCTGTCCGCACCTGCCCAGGCAGGCGAGAGAGGACCTCCGACCACCTACAACGTCATCGAAGCTGCCCACATTGTCTCCCGTACCCTGTGATCCAAGGAACCCAAGACTTTTTTGTGAAACCTGAGTGTTTTGGTATTACAAATTTAGATGGAGGCTCCAGACAGTACTCTAGTAATTGACTGCCACTATCCCGCGAAGTATAACCAATAAATTATTCTTTTTTAAATAATACAATTTTTTCATGATTTATTTTTAGTTTTATGTGCATTGGTGTTTTTCCTGCATATGTATCTATGCGAAGGTTGTCAGTGAAAGACCCTCGACGAGGACCTTTTCTCGGGAGGAGACCTCCCCAACACCAAGGAACAGGCCGAGACCGCACGGATGCAAATCGCAAGAGGTTTATTGAGTAGACACAGGTACCTGCGGGCGGCAAGATCTCTCAGAAGACTTGTGCGCCTGCCGACTGGAGGGCGGGTTTTTTATAGGGAAGAGCAAAAAGCAAGTTTACAGAAGCAAAAGCATGGTTATCGGGATGAGGCGGGGGCATGAATGGTTTCCTATCTCAGCATGGGTGTCAGCAAAAGTCATCCTGTTCCTATCTTATAGATATCCTGTTTTGCAGTCAACCTGCTTTGTTGATGTCCTATCTTATTGATATCCTGCCTTGCAGTCTTCCTATCTCATCCTGCTCTCTCAAGCACATGGGATGTTCTTACGAGAGCAGGCTGGCTGCTGCGGGTTTTGAGGAGGGGGTCTGTAGGGTCTTTCAGTCAGATCCCCGGAACTGGAGTTATAGACAGTTGTGAGCTGTCATGTGGGTGCTGGGAATTGAACCTGGGTCCTCTGGAAGAGCAGCCAGTGCAGTTAACTGCTGAGCCATCTCTCCAGATCTAACAAATTATTCTTTCAAAAGAATTTATAAGATCCTTTAAAAACAAAAACAAAAATTAGGGTCTTATGTAGGCCTCAAACTCCCCATGTAGCTGAGGATGACTTTGAACTTCTGGTCCTCTTGCCTCCTCTGGGATTACAGGCATGCACCTGTTTTATTGGTGCTGCAGATGATCTCAGGGTTTTTTGCATTCTACCAACTGAGCCTTATTCTCAGTCCTTGTAAGATCTTTATTATCTTTGCCATATTCAAGGATACAAGGAACATTCTGGTCCCAGGGAGAGAATGCCTAGAAATGTTTCCTCCTCAGCATCATGGCACCATGGGAGCCAAATATATACCCCAAGGGACCCAGAGGCAGATTCAAAACCAGTTTCCTGGGGTAAATTAGGACAGCAAGAACAGGCCAGAGGAAGAAGTGTGCTCCAAGGCCTCCAGCTACTCAACCACAGGCAAGATCCAGCTTCACAGTGTTCTTTTTTCTATCCAAGAAAGCAGCCTCACCGGGTGGGAGCCAGAGACAGGCGGATCTCTGCGAGTCCAAAGCCAGCCTGGTCTATAAGAGCTAGTTCCAGGACAGGCTCCAAAAGCTACAGAGAAACCCTGTCTCAAAAAAAACTGAAGAAGAAAAAAGAAAGAAAGGAAGGAAGGAAGGAAGGAAGGAAGGAAGGAAGGAAGGAAGGAAGGAAGGAAGGAAGCAGCCTCGAAGCACTGGGCTAGCAGAGTGTTGGTGAGTATCCATAGTTGCAGCCTAGCCAGGAGGCTCATGAGCCTGAGGCCAACTTGGGCTACAAATGCAAGGTCCCATCTTTGAAGAAAAGGGGGCCCCAGAGATGGCTGAACAGGTGAAGCACTTGTTTCTCTACTTGGATGAGCTCAGTTCAGTCTCTGGGACCCAGCTACAGTTAGGAGAGAACCAACTTCACAGTGCTGTCCGACCTCCACGTTCCAGCCCCCCCACACACACACACAGTAAAAAGTTAAAGAAAAAGGGGGTGGTAGAATCAAGTGAAGAATACAAAGTTTTGTTAAAGATCACTATTTATTTCTTTTTACTCTTGTTTCGTTTCTCTTCTTTCAGCTTCTTTTTGGAGACTTTGGGTCTGCTGGCCTTTCTGTATAGGTGATACCCGATCAGACCCAGGAGTGCCGGCACCATAGCTATGCCTACCAGAGGCAAAAAGCGCTTCAGCAGCTTTTGCCAGTAGTTGGCTGGAAACAATGCAATCAGCTCCACATCAAACTGGACCACTGCATCCGCTGGAGAGGCAGAGGAGGGGGTATTAGAAGCTGCACCACTGCATCCACTGGGGAAGAAGGGGGTGGGGGAGGGGTTGGAAGCTACACCACTGCATGCACTGGAGAGGCAGGGGTGGGGGAGGGGTTGGAAGCTGCACCACTGCATCCGCTGGAGAGGTCGGGAGGGTGTGGAAAATTGCTGTGATGTATCCAGAGCTCTGAATTGGGATCAAGTCAGGGTAGGCTGTAGAAAATAACTGATTCTGGCAATCTGAAATGTGGGGTGGGCTCCCTCAGAAAAGGCAAAGGAGGGCTAGGAGCAGGCTGAGGACACTCGTGTTGACCTTAACTACAACTAAACACGTGGCTCGGACTCAATGACAGCACAGGAAATCTGTGCATGGGAAACTTGCAGGTTCTTTCACATTTACATTATTATTATTGAGCATTATTTTTTATTTAAAGATTTTATTTTATGGATATGAATAGCTTGCCTGATGTATGTCTGTGCACCATGTAGCATAAGGAGAGGGGGTCACTTTCCCCGGGAACTACTACAGATTGAGCCACCACATGGGTGCTGGGAACTGAACCTGGATCCTCAAGTGCAGCCAGAACTCTTAACAGCTGAACGTCTGTCTGGCCCCACAAGTGAGCATTTACATGTGTTGAGACTCCTCTGTACCAAATGGATCCCATTTCCAGATAGCCACATGGATAGGGTTTTGCAGAGCTATAATTAACTGTAATAAAAGCAGATGTCCTCAAAAATCCCAGACACTGATGAGCACATACAATACGGTTCTTAGAGGAGTTTCAAAGAAGGGCTGGAAAACAGGAGGGAGGCGCTTGAGGGGGACAGGAGTCAGACAGTTTCAGATGAAGCAAACACGCAGCATGGGAACGGGGAGAGTTTTTCTAAGAGGTTTTTGGTTTTCTTTTCTTCTTTTTTTTTTTTTTTTTTTTTTGATGTGTTTTATTTTTGAGACTGGATCTCGCTCTGTAGTCTCAGTTGTCCTGGAATTCACTATGTAGACCAGGCTGGGGCTCAAACCCACGGAGATCCACCTGCCTCTGCATTCTGTGGAGCAGATCACATTTTACCTAGTGGAGCACGTGTTCCAATGCAAAGCAAGAGGTACCTATTGGAAAATCTGTCCGACCTCCGCCCTTCAGAACAGGTATCAGTAGTAGTACCTGAAGGTGAGTTCTAGGAACCAGCTGCCAGGGCCACCTCCTTATCCGCTCTACGTGAGGGCCCTGAAGGTCACCCTTTGGTTTGTTTTGAGTTTTAGTGTTCTGGGATAAGTATTGTAGGCAGCAAGACCCACGTGGCTCAAGAAGGTGCCAAAGGTCACCAGCTGCCTAAGGTCAAGCCAGGTAGCCCTAACAGGTTGTCTGTAGTCTCTATTG
The DNA here is from genome assembly GCF_014885135.2 of Alexandromys fortis. Lineage (NCBI taxonomy): Eukaryota > Metazoa > Chordata > Mammalia > Rodentia > Cricetidae > Alexandromys > Alexandromys fortis. The sequence continues at coordinate 294,193 of NW_026068233.1, forward strand.
GAGAGAAAGCATGGTCAGAAGGAGAGGGTCCCAGCTACTTCTTTCCTCAAATTTGATCTGGACTTTCTCAAGTTCTAGACAGAGCACTGCGTGTGGCTCTTGGGGCTCCATCTTGACGACCGGGAGAAAAGACCTACTCAATTACCTGGGATGGTTGGCGGGTACCCTCGCTTTCCATAGGCCAAGTGAGAAGGGATGACTGCTCTTCGCTTCTCTCTGAGGGAGGGAATGAGCCGCAGGCAGGAGAGAGGTGAGCTGGCAACCTTGGCCCAGCACCACCAGAAGCTCCTCCCACCTCAGATAGTGGCATCAAAATGTGAATTTTTCCACCTAACAGGTTGACCAGTAAAGGTACCAATCACCCTACACAACTCCATTCCCCCCAAAAACCGACAGGTGCCCTCAGGGGTCCAGTGTGAAGTCAGGGCTCCTTTATATATATATATAATGTCCTCCTCCTGGAGACTTGGGATGGCAGAGAAAGGGGCAGTCAGGCCCGCCCCTGTCCAGATACTCACCCCACACACATGTCCAGAAGGCTCTGCTCCAGACCTTGAGGAAGAAGATGCAACTAAACTAGAGGCTACACACCACCCAAGAAGAAAATCAAAGACACCCCATCGCCCTTCCTCAAGCAAGCTTTACTCCACTTCTTAAACTGTTAGCCCCCAGTGATGTGTGGGTCAAGAAGAGAATCTGAACCCAAGGTAGGTGAAGATCCTTAGGGTCTTATTCAGCCTAGGATCCTTTCCAGCTTACCTCAGACGATCAAGACACTAAGGTTAGGAAGCAAAGGCGCGGGTGACATACCTGGAATCACCTGCTTTTGGCCAAGTTCTATCACCAGAGGGTCTCTAGACAGGGAGGTATCAATAATGCGTCCATCTACCAAGCTGCCCTAAAGACAAAGAGCAAGAACTGACCCCGTCTTTCCTCCCAGCAGGCCACACACAGTGGGACCGCCTGATGGGATGGCGGCAACCCTCGGAACTGCTTTGCATCCTGTCCCCCTTCCCACCCCCACCCTCATGGAGCAAAAAGGAAGAGGAAGCCCCGAAGGGCCAACACTTCTTGGAGATCTCTCCACCCTTCACTTCTCAGTGCTGGAAAGTAACTGGCGGAAAACAGGGAAAGAAAGAAGCAGGCAAGGGCACCTTCCACTCCCGCCCCCACGTGCTAACGGACCCTAAGTTCTCTCGCACAGCTTGCCACGTGTCCAAGCCAAAGCTGACGTGTTTCATTCGGGCGCCGCCCCCTCCCAGACCACGCCCCGGCCCCCCAGGCCCCTCACCGTGTAGTGGATGTGGAGCGTGTCTCCAAAGGCAGCGGATTCTGTACACGATTCAGGGGGCTGTACCTATGATCGGACTACAAGGGTCAAAGCTGCTCCTCCTAAAACCCTGTTACCACATCGAGACCCAGCACCTTCTCCCCCAACTCAGGTCCATCACTTCTCCTCTTCGTTCACAGGTTCATTTAGAGCCCCCCCCCCGTGCTCCCCCACGACCCCTTAGCCTTGAAGGGTGGCGGGGAAGGGGGGCGAGAGGGAGGGTTTGGGGGGTGGCGCCGCAGTCTCCTCACCAGGGTCTCCACTTGGAGGGTCCGGACAGGACTTTCGGTTTCTGGCCCAGCCTCAGCTCGGCACACCGCCCCATTGAGCAGCAGCAGCAGCAGCAGCAGCAGCTGGAGCGGCCAGAGCAAAGGGCGCAGGGACATGACCAGACCTGCTTGGGGTACCGGGGCACCAGGACAGGCTGTGCGCGTGCAGGCGACCAGGACACCTCAGCTCCAGGCCAGACTGGTATGGGCGGGTCGCAAGGAGCGAGCTCCTCCTCCCCCTGCTTGTCCCCACCTCCTAGAGGGAAGAAGCCAGCATTCCGTACGCTGTGATCCGAGGTTGCGAATTCTGACCCCTCTGTTGGCCTTTCCGGCCCATGACGATGGTCACGTGATAGCACCTATTTGCCATTTCATTACCACTGTAAAGGGGGCGTTAGTCGCTAACCTTCGAATCACGGGAGGCACAATTATTCCCATTTTACAGCTAAGGAACCTGCCCAAGGAGGTCATCATGCCAACTGGTGACCGACAGGATTCAAGCACAAGACCGCGTTTGTTCTCTGTTCTTCTAAGATATGTTCCCTCCCACTAAGCTGGCAGAGGCAGGTGTCCAAGACAGCCAACTCTTCACCTCTCCTGGATGTTCTGCCCTCGGTTACGTTCAGAAAGCCTCTGTCCTGGAGTCACTGACCTTTTCCTTCCTGTTTTCCCTCAACACCCTTCCACAACAGCACCGTGCTGCCGTCTTGTGTTTGTGCAAGGGCTTCAGTTTTTAGAAGGGGTTCTAGTAATTTTAGGCGGTCTTACCAGTTTCCCTTTTCATGATTCAAACCCTTCCTGAAAACTTAAGCTGTGGTACCTAGATCCCGGTCACTCAAAAGCTGTCATGGGGTCGTTCCATACCATGCTCAGGCAGTTTCTTGGTTCATGGTTCTCTCTAGCACTGATATTAGACACAACTGCACCTGTGTGGCAAGCCCCTCAGCCAACACACACTTCCTCGTATTTGGAACTACCTGCCCTTCTTGCCCTGCCCTTTCTGACGGTTCTCGAACAACCTGCCCTTTCTGAAGGCTCTCCTCTTAACAACCTGCCCTTTCTGAAGGCTCTCCTCTAACAACCTGCCCTTTCTGACGGTTCTCCTCGAACAACCTGCCCTTCCTGCCCTGGCCTTTCCGACGGTTCTCTGTTAGTACTCTGTGACTTCTTCTACCTCAAATTTCTAATTGGTCTCCTTTGGGTTCTCTTTCTGCAGCCTCTCCAGTGCCTCCATTTCTAGGACCATGCTAATTTGGCTAATTTAGCTCTCATTTTCTGTTTTGTGGTACTGGGGGGAATCCAGTTCAGGCACTGGATTGATGTTGATGTCCCTAACCTAGGAATTATTTAAAAATAAATAAATAAAAACCTTCAATGTCATGGTCTAGATGGATGAACTAGTGGTTCAGAGCACTTGCTGTTCTTCCAAAGGACCACAGTCAACTCTCTGAACCCGTACCAAATGGCTCAAAAATGCCTGTAACTGCAGCTCCAAGGTCTCCACCTCATCTGGCCACCACAGGAACCCACACACACGAGGCATACAGATATACACACATTCATACACATAAGTGCAAATAAATCTTAAAAAAATAACTCATTGCCAGCCAGGTATGGTGGTACACACCTTTAATCCCAACACTCAGAAGGCAGACAAATTTCTTGAGTTTCAGGCCATTTAGGACTACCTAGTCAAACTGTATCAAACACTCAGAACCCTCATGTACAGTGGGGTATGGTGTATAGTGATGTACACCTAGAATCCCAGCCTTATAAAACCTTTTCTCAAAAATTCGCCAAAAGGACAGCCGGCAGGAACTCCTGGGGCTGAGGGAATACTGTACATATTAAGGATATGGGATTACATGGATGGATTCACTTTTTAAAAGCGACCAAACGTGTGCCTAAGATTTGTGCATGTGGCTAGGGATATAGCTCAGCAGTAAGATGCTTGTCTGGAAATTAATCCCCAGCACCAAGAAAAAAAAATTCCGTGTATCTTACTGTATGAATATATATTTGGGCAAATACAAAACTACATGTCAACTCTCTCTTGGAGACAGAGTGGTAACAAGTCCTCAACAGATGTGTTTAAAGCACTGTCTGACTCCTCAAAAGGCACTGACCAAGCTAGGACCCACATCAGTTCATGCTCTACTCCTCTCGTAATCGGTCTCCCTTCTTTCTGTGCCCAGAATGAGTTATCCTGTGGCAATCATATTGGACCGTGATGATGGGAGGTCCTAGGTGGTGAAACACAAAGATGGAAGTTTGGGCCTTTGCTAAGTGGAGACCCCCATGCTAGTCCTGGATTACCTACCACCAAACACCTTCTAATGGAGAGAGAAAGTTCTATTTATCATACTTTTGTCCTTTAAAGGCAAGTCGCATTCCCAAGCTCTTTAGATCATTCTGTACATTGCTACATACATTCATGTCACCTGCCACATCACCGAAAGCTTACATACTGCCCAGTGACTAAAACCTTGACATGCCAGCAAGAGCTTCTCACCCAGCCCTCCTTTCCCGTTAAACTGAAAGCCTCTATAGTCCAGGCCTGTTGAGTGGTGGTGCACACCTTTAATCCCAGCACTCGGGAAGCAGAGGCAGGCAGATTCCTGAGTTGGGGGCCAACTTGGTCTACATAGCAAGTTTTGAACTTGGGTTCCTCCTGCCTTAGACTCCTAAGTGCTGAGATAATAGGTGTGTCCAACCACCCTTGGCTCTGAAGAGAGTGAGGCAAGAGACAGCTTCGTGACTCATTTTTATATCCTCAGTGTTCATGCCTGACACATAAATGCATATTCAACGTTATCAGATTTCCCTGCTTCTGGACTATGGTCTGGCTTCAGACGAGTCTATGTGTGTGTTCTCAGCTCGGTGCGCCCCTTACCTGTTCTAGCCCTCCAGGACGTCAGCTCTTTCCAAGTTCTAACTCTCCTAGTTAAGTGTCTCAAGTCTTCTCCCGTGTAGTCACTGTGCACAACTTCTCTCTTCTTGTTTCCGTCAAGGGGTCAGCACACAGACGACAAGGACAAAGGAAGACATGCCTAGAGCCCCTAGGTACCAGCTGCTGCATGACACTGGACAAGCTTTTTATTTGACTTTTCAAACCGTTTCTTGTAACCTGGTGTCAAAGCAAAGTTGCCTTAAACCCCCTTTTAAAAATCCATTTATTTACAGCACGTGTTCACAGGCAGGCATGTGTGACGACACGTATGGAGAAGTACTCGTGCCATGTGTTTACACAAAGGTAGGTGCCACGGTATGTGTGGCACCAGAAGACAACGTGGGGAGGGAGCGCTGCTCCACTGCATCAGGTCCCATGTAGAACTCAGGTGGTCTGGCATCTCACCAGCTCAGCCTTGAACTCCAGTCCCTCTACCTCCCAAATGCTGGCATTACAAGCATTCAAACCACACCTAGCCAAATGTTTTATTTTTAATAAATTGTTGAACTATTAGATGAAAAATCATTGAAATCTCTAACTATACTTTGAAAATTCCCAAGACAAATATATAAGCTTCAATTTAAGAAGTAAAACAGCACATGTGATGTGAACTCGTATTTTAACTCCTCCCCAAATATGTCACGTTTAGAAAAAGAGCAAGGGCTGGGCTGGGGCTGCAGCTCAGTAGTGTTTGGTTAGTATGCACAAAACCCTGGGTTCAACAGCATTGCAGTCACTGGGCTTGGTGGCAGGCACACAGCTGTAATGCCAGCACTTGGGAGGAGGAGGCAGGTTTAGAAGTCCAAGTCACCCTCAGCTACCTGAGTTCACAGGCCAGCTGGGACACACAAGACCCTCCTTCCATTTCCCTTTGCCGCCCTGCCCTCATTTTGAGAGGGAGTGTGAGCCATTCACTGAGGAGCTGCACCCTGCCAAGAGGCAGAGTCAGCAGTGCTAGGGTTTCTGCTGTGAGACAGGCTATGTGGTCCTGGCTGGCCTGGAAACCACATCGATCTGCCTGCCTCTGCCTCTTGAGTGCTGGAATTGAAAAGCCATATGCCGCCCCACCTGGCTGAGACTCTGCCTCTTAAAAAAATAGATAAAAGGAACCCAAAGGATGCACCAAAAAATGGTTGAAGATGGGTAGGCTTTTTGATGGGAGTGGGAAGAGTGAAGAAACAGGTACAACATGCTGTCCTACCAAATGTATGCCCAATATCTGTGCATGCTCACGTACTAACTAGACCACTGACAATAAGAACTGCTTGGTTATAAGAATAAAATATGCAAGTGAACAGGATCTGAATCACTGTAAGACGATGGTTCTCAGGCTTCCTGATGCTGCAACCTTTAACACAGCTCATGTTGTGTGAAATGAAATAAAATCATTTCATTGCTACTTCCTAACTTTAATATCTGATATGCAGTTACCATAACCCACAGGTTGAGAACTGCTGATTTAAGAGCCTGTAGAGGCTATTTCACAACTGCTACCAAAGCCAATGGAGCCCTGGTAGAAGACTAAAAAAGACCCTGGAAAGGTCATGAACTCTGTAGTGAGACTTGAGCCGAACCTTATAGTAGTACTTGTTTTGCTTTTTAAGAGTCTCAGGTTGTTTTTTTGGAGCCTAGGTTGGACTCAAACTGTTAGGAAACCAAGGCTGACCTTGACCTCCAGCTCCTCTTGCTGTCACCTGTAAGTACTAAGATTATACCAAGTGTTTAATCTAGGGGAAGGTAGGTTATAACAAGCAAGCACTGTACCACCTGAACTACGTCCCTAGCCCCTTAATATGGATTTCTAAGTGAGAAAGAGGGTTAAAGGCAAAGGGCCGGATGTCTGGACGGAATGCACCGGCCAGAGGAGCTAAAGCCAAGTAGACAGGCAGGTGGAGGGAAAGTAGGAGAACCTTGAGTGTGGAAGACAGTGGGAAGGCTCAGTGTCTGAGCACAGCTGTCAAGCACAGCACTGGGCAGTGGCACACAGGCTGTCTAGGGGCTAAGGCTCTGTAAGGCACAGTGTTGGAGGGAGGTGGACAGGTTATGCACCTTTAATCTCTGAAGAGACTGGCAGAGACAAACACTCTATGGACCAAGTTCCAGGCCAGCAGGCCCAAGAATGAGACCCTGCCACCTGCACCCCCCAAAAAAAATACTCCACTGAGGGCAACTTAATCAAACACCCCAGGAAGGGTCAGGGAAGAATCACTTTCCATCGGACTGAGAAGGAACTTGAATTGTGATTCTGAGAAAGGCAGGAAAGCTGCCTAGTGGAAAACCACACCGGGAAATGCCTGAGCCTTCTAGTGTCCAGAGTCAGCTCACCACACGGCAGCCAGGTGTAAGCGGGACACTGCTTCCCACAATGCCCTCTGCTGCTGGGCATTCAGCTCACCCACACCGCAGCCAGGTGTAAGCGGGACACTGCTTCCCACAATGCCCTCTGACATTGGGGACTGAATCACATCCTTACTGTGTTGTTTTTTCTGGTGCTGTGGATGGAACCTCCGAAGCACATGCTCTACTGGCCCTTTAGGTACGGTTTATACGCAGCACCATCCAAGAGTAATGGTCAGCACCCAGACCCTGTGGAGCACTCTCCATCCCCCATCCATGCAAGGATGGCCAAGTCAGAACACGTATGCTGCATTTGGAAACCAGAGTAAATTTCTGCCCACAAGCTCAGCCTTCTAACCCTTAAGTGCCTGTATTCGACCCTGACCTAGGACAGTCCTTGCCAAGATGGTGTTGATTGTCTGCAGCACCAGGGATTAAATCCAGGGCCGCTAAGCAAGTGACCAATCAGTAAACTACACCCAGCTCTGTCCAAAATAAACAGAATGGAGGAGTGGGGGGAGGGGCACAGGTAAAAGCAGTTCAAAACCTTCTGCCTGTCCTACCAGCTAGCTCTCAGGAAGGGGGCCTATGAGGGCTGAGTGGGAGGAAGCTCGGTCCACACACAGGGTACAGTCATTTCACTTTCGGCGTCCCTTCCACTCCCACAACCAGCTTAGAAGCCCAGGTGACACACACACAAGCACTTACCTTCCAGCTTTCCCAGGCGACCGTCCAGACCCTCACTGCCGTTACCATGCTCAAGGTTTCCACTTCCTTGGCCCTACCCCTCTCTGCACCTCTCATGAACTCAGGGTCATTCTCACCCCTTCCAGCAATTAGGGTCAGGAAACCCAGTTAGAAAAACTGCGGAGGAAGGAAAGTATTTGGCTTCTGCCATTCCCCAGTGACCAGTGACCTCTCCAGCTACTGTGTTAGAGAGTGAACCAAAGATGGTGCTCAGTGCTATGACAGCCTGCCCTGTGCTGACCAGCAGGAAAGGAGGGGCATCCTCCTTGGCCAGTCCCTAGATTTCAAAAGATTCCAGAGCTTCCTCAAGTAGACGTCCAGCTCCCCTGAATACAGTGGTTTAACTCATCTTAAACAAACACCGTAACACAGAGAAAGGAGTACATTTCTGCTCACTCTCTAACTGAACGTGTGTGCCTGAACTGGAGGGTAGATGCAGCAGCCCCCACAAACTTCAGGCACTACACCACAAGGATAAGAAACACATCCCTGTGAGGGAAACAGCTCTGCCTTTCACCCCACCCAGGCTGGTCTAAGCCCATTCCTCCAAATTCATTTTGGAAGCTGCCTTACCCAGATTGTTCTGAAGTAGTATCACTTGGGTCTGGGTCCTTTGCCAAATTATGAACATACAAGCCAAGGGAGACTATCTGCCCTGAGGTTCCCTCCCCTCACCCTGTATCCCCTCAGAGCTGATAGGTTGGGCAAGAGCAAGAGGGCCCCTCTACCTCCCTTGAGTCTGAGTGATTACGGGACAGGAAAGAAGCCGCTTCTCCAAGTTTTTCTGGTATCACCAAGTATGTCGTTCAACTGAACTGCTTTTTAGTATTTTTTGAGGGAGGAGAGGGGGGACAAGACAAACATAGACCAGGCTGGCCTCAAACTTTCAGAGATCCTCCTCCCTCTGCTTTCTGCGTGATGGGACTACAGGCAAGCACCCCCACACCCAGCTTCTATTATTACTGTCCTATGAAAACTTACCGCTGAGGCTAGGCTCACAGGCACACGCCAGGAATCCAGCCGTTGGGGGACAAAGGCAGGAGGAGGGTTACAAATATGAAGTCAGCAAGCCACACTGTGGTGACCACGATTTTAATCCCAGCACTCAGGAGGCAGAGACAGGTGGCTCTCTGTGAGTTTTAGGCCAGTCTGACCTACAGAGTAAGTTTCCAGGAAAGCCAAGGTTACAGAGAAACCCTGTCTCAAAAACCAAAATAAAAAAGGAAAAGAAAATGCAGTTCAGAAAGTGATCTATTTATTAATAAATAAACAAGCACTTGAGAAAGATGTTCCTAACTTACGAGCTGAGGAGCCTGGAGGAAGGAAAGTAAGCAATGCTTAAAGACACAGGGTTGGTGAAGGATGTGTGGCTCGGTGGTTTGGAAGCCAGAGACATGGGCAAAAAGCACTGACTCTTGAGGGTGATGACTCAGCAACAAGAGAAAGGCTGGAAGGAAAACTAGCAAGAAATGGAGAAGAAACTGAGTATACATTTAGAACTTCACAGTATGTGGGACTCAAAGTCAGTACTGAAGCAAGGAGCAAGAGGGACGGGCACCCCTGCTCACCGCCCTGTTCTGTGTGGAGTTGGCAGTGACAGCAGCGGAGGGAGAGAGAAGTGGAAGGAAGGGAGTGTAAGCTTCACGGGAAAGGTGCTTCCCTCAGGACATCTGTGGGGTTTCTGGAAGAGCTCAGCACTGGGGATGGGAAGCTGTGCAGTGCCGCTGCACTGAGAAACAGACCATGTTTACACCGCCCAGAAGTTTGCCCTGTGCTTACTCACTTCCCAAATCCAGGTCTAGATGGGTGATAAGAAGCCAGTCTAAGCACGGGGTGGCCATTACCAGACTACAGTCACCTAATCTTCAGGGTTGGAAAGAGTAACTTAGAAGAAATAAGGGGCTCTCCATGTTCAGGGCCCTTCAATTGCTTTAGTCTCTAAAGCAATGCTTCTCACCCCTCCTAAAGCCACAGTCCTTTAATACAGTCCCTCAAGTTGTGGTGTCCCCCAACCATAAAAATTATTTTTGTTGCTAATTCATAACTGTAATGAATCATGATATAAACATTTAAGCAGGGTATCAGATACTCGGCCCCTGTGAAAGGATCACTCGACCCCCACAGGCGGAGAGACGCTGCCCTGCACTCTGTCAACACAGCCCACTCAGGAGCGTGCACTTCACAAGGCTATCCGTCCCAGCTCACGCTCTGCTGCCTGACTCACTGCATTTCCTTCTGGGTGTGACGGGAAGAAGGACTCACAATCAGTGTTCCCAATAAACCTAAGTTCCTCCGTGACTTATTCTCCACCCACTGAAGCACGTCCTCCCACCTCTGCAGAGAGAGAACAGCGTGGAAGGGGATGGAAACAGATGTCCCCGCTGCCGCGTGGCTGCTGCACAGCATGAAGGGCTGCTCCAGAGCTGCATGAGACAAGTTTAATTTCCAACCAGGGTCACAGCCATTGCATTAGCCCACATTTTTGAGCAAGGATAGAGAAGGTGAGTTGTTAACCATACACAGTCTACATTCCAGAGAAAGGAAAAAGAAAAACCCACTTTCGAAATGTAGATACCACTGTAACACCACAAAAGCTGGAGGTGGAGGGAAGGGGAATCCCCAGGAAGAAAGCTGGAACAACGAAGATCAAAAATTAAACCAACTTGAGAAAAGCAGGAGAGGGAGTTTACAGAAATGGAATGGAACCCCACCCCCAAAGATGTCAGGTGACTGGGAATGTAGAAAGCCTCTACTTCCCTCTGGAGCCAGAGATGTTACAAGATGTTACTGCCCCCTGCTGGACATATCTGGAGCAGCACCAAGGCAACATCCAAGGCTGCTTCAGCCTGCTCAGCCTCAGGTTGGTCCCAGGAGGCTGAGAAAAACAAGATGCTGGGGTAGGGGGTGGAGGAGTGGACCAAGCAATGTACAAAACCTACTTGGAACTAGCATCTAAGCAGGGAAGGCCAGAGGGCGTGGCAGAGAAGGAGGCAAAGTCCTCACCAATCACAAAGTAGAAAATCAAGTAGAAGACAAAAACAAGGAAAAGAAAAACAAACAGGCAGCAGCAACAGTGAATGAACGGTGAAGCAAAGCAGAGTTCACAGAGCGGCAACCAAGGTGGGAAAAAAAATCAGGAAACAGCCAAGAAAGTGTGGAGGGTAGTGTCAAGTGACAGTAATGAACCCACTTTAAAATGAAACAGAACCCCCAGCCCCTCCTCCCCAAGTACACATCAAACACCACACACACAAACACACGCACACGGTCTAGAGTACACACCCACGTGGCATCTGGGGTTTAGTAACAGCACTAAGTGCACTGAAGGACACCCCTGGACATCTCACAGTTCAGCGGGGCTAAGCTGGGGAACCCATCTGCCTGCTGAAGACAAAGCGAGCAGGAGACCTGGCCGGAGGGGTGCTCACAACTGCCCTCCTGGAGAAGGCCCGGGGTCCTGACCTCAGCAGAGAGCTGATGGGCAGCTGGTTTGGAGCTCAGGGCGCAGCCAGCACACACAGGAGCCCACAGAGCAGCCACAGCTTCACTGCAGTGACTCCATCAGGACCCAGGTCAGAGCCTCAGGAATAAGTGCCCTCTTACAGACCTGCAGCAGCAGCATCTGAACAACCAAAGACTGACGCAGGGAGGTCCCTGCCGATCACTGTCCCAGCACCAGCCACACAGGGTCCTGTCTCCACTCCAGCTCCCCGAACCTATTCAGGGAAGTGTGTGAAGGTTGAGGAAAGCCGCCAGGAAGGAGGTGGACAGGGCAGCAAGGAGAGTCTGAGGCCTGCCAAGAGCAGAAACTCATCTTCTAGCTGGTCCTGCACTAGAAAGAGACTGGAGCAGAGGGGCTGATACTAAGGTCTGCTATGTCACCCCTACTCCACAGCCCCTTGTTATCCCACCTGGTCAGTCCTCAGCATGTCAGCTGACTAGGTGAGGAAATCTGACAAAGGACAGATGGAGCCCCAGCCCCAAAGATCAGAAGCCTGAGGAAGGAGCAGGAGCAGGACTGTTCCATGTCTTACCTTCTCCTAGTAACAAGAACAAGGTGGAAAACAGACTACACTCCACCCCTCAACATGCAGGCCCACTAACCCATCTTCCTCTGAGCTCTTATGACGGAGGAGGACCAATAGAACACTCTGGACTGATCAAAATGAGTGGGTTCCTCTCTCCTCCCTACCAACGAGGCAGCGTAGCATGGCATCTCCTTAGGAACAGCCATCTAGAGATAAATGCCATTTCCTGCGCTCACAAGGGTGGAGAAAAAAATATTAAGGAAGACGGTTGTAGAGTCCGCCATCTGTCTAACATCCAGGAACACCACCTGCAGAGAGGAAAGCAATGGGACCCACCCACATCTCCCCTTTATCTCACCAACACAGAAGGGGCAGATGACAGGCTCCACTGGGCACTGTCCTGGCTGCAAGCCCTGAGCTGTACTCCACTCCCTCCCCCCCAACCCCGACATATATATCTCTCTATACATGTATATACAGGCGCACACATGCACGCACACACAGAGAGGCCCGTGCAATTTCCATGTAGAACAGGAGAGGGGGTAGAAGGAAAGGAACACAGGGAGGAGAGTGGCCAGGGAGACAGGGAAGGGGCTCAGAGGCCAAGAGCACAGCAACCAGTGCCAAACAGCAAACATAGAGAACACCCCACTCTTTCTCCTGAAACCCAACAGGAAGACCACCCCATGAAACCATAACAGCCTCATTTGTTTTAAATCCAGTAAATTGGAATGATTCATCATCAGGACAGCAGTTGGGGACCGACCATGTCAGTGGACAGGGAAGGAGGAAGGGAGGCACAGGAGGCAAGGCTCTTGCTGGGCATGTAGACATGATACCCAGGACCTTGGCCACACTTTCAAGAGGAAGGAAGGGGGAGATAGGAGTAGGGAGACAACGGGTACGTGGGTACGTGTCAGGAGTGGGTGGGGTAGTCAGATAGGGCTGCCTGGCTCTCACTTCTTGTTTTTGAGCTGATTGGCCAGCCAGTCCAATCCTTCATAGAGCCCGTCCCCACTGGTAGCACAGGTGGCCTGGATGTACCAATTGCGGTGACGCAGAGAATGCAGCCCCAGTTTGTCTGTGATTTCAGCAGCATTCATAGCATTCGGCAAATCCTGCGGTGCAAGGGAGACAACACAAGACACCTTAGAATCTTGCCAAGTTTTAACCCATTTAACAAAGGCACATACGTGGCCACCTTCTCCTTCATCTGAAGAGCTGAAGGAACTACTCCAGGCCTCACAGTCCCAGAACTCCAGACCCAGTGAAGTAGACAGCTATTCCATGAGGAGGGTGATAAACGTGTGATTCGGAGGCCAAAAGTTAAGTCCACTACAGTGCACGGCAGGGAAGGTAAAAATCCTCAAGGGACTTAATGCTGCTGAATACACCTGGGCTGATGGACAGGGGAAGGGGCAACTACTTGTATTTCCCACATTACCAAAGTGACATCAGCAGTCACGGGCCTTTCTGTACAATGAACCCCAAGGCTCCACAATTCCTATAGTCAGGTTGCTCTCTCCCAAATCAGGAAAAGGGAGACAGCTCACCTGTTTGTTTGCAAACACAAGGAGCACAGCATCCCGGAGCTCATCCTCTGCCAGCATCCTCATCAGCTCCTCTCGGGCCTCGTTTACTCGTTCCCGGTCATTGCTGTCAACCACAAATATCAAGCCTAGAGGAGCGGAGAGCACGGAACACACAGAGGTGATAGATGTCTCCTTCCCCATCCTTTCTCCACTTCCAGGGCAAGGGCTGGCTACCCACAACACTGCACAAACCCAGCAAAGCCAACCCCAGGAAGTTTGTCTGCCATACCTTGGGTGTTCTGGAAGTAGTGTCTCCAGAGAGGCCGAATCTTGTCCTGGCCACCTACGTCCCATACTGTGAAGCTGATATTCTTATATTCCACTGTTTCCACATTAAACCCTTTGGGAGAGAAAATGTCAACAGCCACCGGCCTCCAACCCCTGACTTACAAATAGTGACCACCCAGTGAGCTTCCTTCCATTTCTTTCTTCTCAGCTTTGGACAAGACACCAACAAAAGAAAGCGTAAGGTCCTAGGACCTGGTAACCCTTGACCTAGGTAGCCTAAAAGAAAATCTAAAGGAGCTGGAAGATGGCTCAGTAGTTAAAAGCACCTGTTCTTAAAGAAGGCTAGGGCTCAATTCCTAGTACCCAGAGTAGCTCACAACCATCCCAAACTCCGGTTCCAGGGCATCTGATTCCCTCTTTTATGTGTCATGGACACTAGGCATGCACATATATGGTGCATACATACATACAGGCAAAACCTAAACACACACATAGAAATAAGTATATATACCGGGTGGTGGTGGCGCACACCTTTAATCCCAGCAGTTAGGAGGCAGAGGCAGGCAGATCTCTGTGAGTTCGAGGCCAGCCTGGTCTAGAAGAGCTAGCTAGTTCCAGGACAGGAACCAAAAGCTACGGAGAAACCCTGTCTCGAAAATTTTAAAAAAAAAAAAAGAAATAAGTATATATGTTACACACACACACACACGAAGGAAAATCTAAGAAATCAAAAACAATGATGTCTGATGAGAAGGGTCACTGCTGCCTGGGCAATATAAGTCAACCTTCACGACTCTATTCTGTCCCTTTATCACTAAAATGTATCGGGGGCTGAGAGGCGGAGAAAAGAATGAGACATGAGCTACAGTGCTGTAGCCCCAAGCCTCAGGATGATGACCACAGCCCCATGTTTGTAGCAAATGTTCTCCTCTGAGCAGGCAGGTCTTAACCAAGATCGCCACTGAAGATCTAAACCTAAGCAACTCCAGGCCTCTGGCAGGAACATCAAAGCCCTTCACCTGCTTTCCAAACATCACAGAGAACAAACCAACTCTAATGCCTGAGGGCAACAGTTGAGTGCCAGGCTGCGGAAGTTCCCGCATCAGGGAGGGCCAGGGCAGGTGGGCAAACGGCAGCTCCAGCACCTGCTAGTAAGTTAAACAGACACTCTCTCTCTGAAGCCCATGAGGTGTGTGAACTTGCCTGGGGAGATCCCTGAGCAGGCCTCCAGCCTTCCCTCAGCCCTTACCGATGGTGGGGATGGTGGTGACAATCTCCCCCAGCTTCAGCTTGTACAGGATGGTGGTCTTTCCGGCAGCGTCCAGGCCCACCATCAGGATGCGCATCTCCTTCTTCCCAATCAGGCTCTTCAGAAGGTTCCCAAAGATATTACCCATGGTTACAGGAGCTGCTTTCTGAGGTCAGTGGGACCCAGGGAGGGACAGTGGTGGTCTGGTTTTAGCCTGGTTCTCGGTATGGAGAGCTTGATCCTAGACAAAGGAAATAGAACGCCTTACCATCATTTGCTTCTAAGGACTTGAGATTCACAGACATTGCCAAGTCACAGCTGGAGTTCATTCACTGCTGGTCGAGCACCAGGTAGGGACAACGAATACCAAGGCAACTCACACAGACTGAACTTCTGAGAGCAGAGACAAAGCAGGAGACACGCAGGGCCCTTGCTACACCAGTAACCTACAGCAGGGACTCTAGGGAGGTTGCTTATTTCATCTTTGCAGATCTGAACCTAAAAATAGAGACCGTTCTACCTGGTGATTTCTAAAGTAATTTCAGTTCTGATGTTCTCTGTTACACCCAAAGCACCACAAACCCATCTGTGCCTCTCCCTCCACCGAACTTACCCAGACTGCTGAAGAGGGCGGAAGAGAGTGGAATGAGGAGTGACTCTGTGACTCCAGGAGGCTCAGGCTTGCTAGGTTCCCAAGGTTTACTTACACTCTGCTCTAGTCAAGAGCAGTTCCTTCCCTGCCTGCAACTGTAATTCAATTTCCTTCCACACTAACGTAGACAAGGAAGGAAATCAGCAAGAACGACTGCAATGGAAGAACCTATCTCTTCTACTCTGAGCTGCTGCAATGTGCCCTGTCCACACAACTGCAAACTGAGCTGGGCATGTGGGGAAGCTCTGCACTGCTCTGCAGCCCACCAAGGAGAGCTGTGCCACAAGGTCACCTGCAATGAGGTGATATCTCATTCCTGCATCTTCCCTAACCCCTTAGCCTGTTCTCCACAAAATAGCCAGAGTGATTTTTAGAAGCCAATTAAGGTCATGTGGTTCTTCTGCTCAAAACCTTTGGTTGCTTCAAGCTCCCTTTTAGTAAACCCAGAAGCCCTGCAGCCTTGTGTCCTAAAACGTACAACAATGCCTGGTGCAATTCAACAGTTAACTCCTAAGGTCTCTATCAATCTCACCCCCAGCTCAGCAAACTGAACGTTCACACATGGTATACAGCAGACACCTAACACACGCCTGCTAAGGACAAGGAGAGCCGAAGAACCACAGTTAAAGATGTAAGACACCAACCGCCCATTCCAGCTACTGCTATCGACAGAACTCATGCACCGATGCATTCATCCCCTTTCCAGTCACAGGACTGCCACAGGAACGTGCACCTGAGACACATACTAGCTCACACCTATAATTTCCTCAGTCAGGAAGTGGAATCAGAAGAATCTTAAGTTCCAAGCCAGTTTAACAGCAAGACCACCTCTCAAACCAACCCTCAAACAAACAAATACTTTAAAAAAAAGTTTTATTATTTTTATATTTATTTTATTTTAGGCATGAGTATTTGCTTGCATATATGTCTGCACCATGTGCATCCTTGTGCCCACAGAAGGCATCAGATTTCACTGGAGTTATGAACAGTTGGGATAGGAGCTAGACAGATGGTTAAGAGCACTGGCTGCTCTTCCAGAGGTCCTGAGTTCAATTCCCAAGAACCACACGGTGGCTCACATCCATCTATAATGGGATCCAATGCCCATCTTCTGACCTGCAGGCATACATGCACACAGAGCATTCACAAACATAAAACATGTAAAGAATCTCTAAAAAGAAATGATCAGTTGTGAGCTGCTATGAGAGCCGAGAACTGAACGAACCCAAAGTCTTCTGCAAGAACAAGTATCTTTACCACTGAATCATTTCTCCAGCCACCTTAAAATGTATGCGTTAGGGTCTTAGTTCCCTAAGATGAACTTCTGATCCTCATGTCTCTACCTCCCAAATGCTAGGATTATAGGTGTGCCCTACCACTAATAAACACAACTCTGAAACAATTTGAATTGGGGGTTCAGAGCCACCCATGCCAGAGGTTCTCTGTGTCTCAGAAGGCATGTATCAGCGGCAGCTTATTCAGCAATCACCATAGCCAGCTGCTGGCATTCTCTGGAGTCTGGAAACCAGGGACACATACACCCCAAACTCGGAAGGAAAAGGAATAGGTCAAGACAGAGTGCATCTAAACCCAGTGTGAAGGGTGGAAGGCAAAGAGCCCTTCTCACAAGGTAAAGCATGCAAGCCTGAAAACTTCTGCAGGCTTATTTTGTTGTTTTGTTTTCCCTACTCGTCTGTAGCAAATTCCAGACCAGTGCATAGAAGTCAGATTGCAGCCTGGAGACTAAAGTACTAGACTGTCCAAAAATAAAAAAGAAACAATGACTGCAACAGAGGGCTTCATCTTCAGACATCCCCAGACACCCACTAACGAGCCAGGAGGTTCCCCAGATGAGTCCTGCCTCTGACCCAGGAAGCTCATATCCTAGAGACAAGGCTTGGCTCAACCTCAGCCATGATGACCATAGCCAGCCTTGGCACCCTTCTTGCGCCAACTCATCCAGTCAGGTCTAGGGCTTTTTGTGCATTCCTAGGTGAGAGCAGGAAGGGGCAGGCGATGACAGGGACACTGTCCAACTGCTAAGACCAGGACATGACAACCATGGCAACGGCAGGCAGATGGACTTCTGGAACCATGACAAAAAAAACCTCCATATCTGGGATCAAGGTGATATTTGTTGAAGGTTTGTTATTAGGCTCTGGCTGAAATCTTAAACTTATGCCATACATTTCCCACTGTCCTTCATGACCAGACTAGCACTGATTAAATGACAGCGAGAATCACAGCTGGAAGGGAAAATCAGCAGCCAGTACCTTGCTCAGAACCTGTAATAAATAACCCTTTGTTCTGCTTCTCTGCTCAACTGGCATGCTGGTTACCATTGAGAGCTGACCATGGAGACATGTGCCTCTAGTCTGAGCACTCTAAGGCTGACACAGGATGGCTGGGAAAACAGCAGCTGTGACACCTGCGTCTATGCCACAGTATGCCCTTGGAAGGCCCCCGAAAGCCGTGAGCCTCTCATGCAGTGTGTACTACCGTGTGAAGCTTGCTTTCTTAGTTTGGTACATAACTGTCTCCCTAATTAAAATGCAATCCCCACTGCACGACCTATATCCTTTATTACTTGAGGACTGTCTTCACTCCCTTGTCTAGATCACTACGAATGCTCCATTATACATGCTGACTTGAGCCTCAACTAGAGGTATCCCCGTATCATTTCTTCCGTCCAGTAGGATTGGTATCTATATACTGATAGTTAATCAAATGTGCTGTCAAGCTTGGAATGGTGGTATACACTTGTGGTCCTAACAGACTCGGAGGTAAGTGGCAGGAAATGACTATTCTAGAAAACTGGGGTTCAATTCCCAGCACCCACACTAAGATCTGACACTTTTCACACATACATACATGCAGGCATGCAAAGCAACAACGCACATTTTTAAAAAAGGCTGAGGCAAAAAAGATCAGAAGTTCAAGGTCACCCACAGCTACCTATCAGGTTTGATGCCAGTCTGAGCTGCTGGAGGGAGTTCTAGAGGGTTTCGTCTGCATGCACGGATGTGCACCACGTGCGTGCCTGGTAAGCCAGATCCTCTGGAACTGGAGTTACTGATGGTTTTAAGTCACCATGTGGGCGATGAGAACCAAACCCTGGTCCTCTGCAAGAGCAACTTGTGCTCTTAAAGACCAGCTCTCCAGTCTGTACACACATTTTTATTTCTAGTGCAGGCACACCTCTGAGTCTGAGGCTAGCCTGGTCTACAGGTGAGTTCCAGGGCTACAAAGACAAACCCTATCTTGAGAAAACAAAAAAGGCCGCGCCCTGGTGACGCACGCCTTTAATCCCAGCACTCAGGAGGCAGAGGGAGATGGATCTCTGAGTTCGAGGCCAGCTAGGACTGTTAAACAGGGAAACCCTGTCTCGAAATATCAAAGACTAGAGCAAAACTGGTGAAATTTCCCCTTTCCATTAATATGTAAATGAAGCTGATGAAGATCTAATTAAATATTTGACAGCTACTAAGAACATTTCCAGAGCAATCAGGGTTTATGACTCCCTTTAGTGTAACTGGGAGCTTGGTTTAGCATTCCAAAGGAGACCTGGCTTCTTTGACTTTCTCTACCCCTCTCTGTTTATGCACTGGGAAATAGCATGTGTCACCAGGACAGTGACAGCAGCTTTTAGCAGTGTGCCAAGAACACAAATTCCTGGCCATACAAACAATTACTATCTCTTTGGTTGTAAATTCCCTGCACCAGAATGCATTCCTAGGAAAACTGCAAGTAAGCAGGCCATGGATCTCAGCTGGAAGAGCGTTTTTCCCAGCATGCACGTTTGAAACCTTCAGTTTGATCCCTAGTACTTCATAAAACCATTCGTGGAAGAGCACGCCTGGGAGATGATCAACTCAAGGTCATCCTTAGCTAAGAGATGGGTTGGAGGCCAGCCCAGAGTGTGAGACTCTGTCTCAAGAGGAAGGGGGAAAGAAGTGAAGAGGAGGAAGAGAGAAGGGAGGGATAGGCAAGGAGAGACAAAGCCTGAACTGTCCTCCTATTTACCCAAGTTACTCCCTTTCACACAGATGGTACCCTGTGTGGATAGGGCGAAATGGCCAGGGTTCCATGGAATGTTGAAAACAGAGAACGAGAGACTCAAGATAAATAATGGATAGTAGTGATACCTCTTAACAGAGTATCTCAATATTCTCGTTTAAATTCGGAAAATTTTGTTAATTGGGGGTAAAAATAACAAGAGGCCCCAAACTGTGGTCTGGCACAAAGTGGAGCCCTCCAGGAGTTCAATCAAGAACGAGGACTGACTGAAGGCTCATTTGAGCACATGCTCACCTGAGGACATCTATTCCTACTCCTCTACTCCCAGCAAAGACAGCTGTTGCTAGAGCTGGCTACACGGCCACCTTGGCTTGTGTATTCTGCAGAAAACACGCCTGTCTCGACCGTTAAGGGCATTCTGATGGTCACAGCCCAGCCGGCCACATACACTCCTCCCATTTGAGTCCAATGCTGGACCAAGCATGTATCCTATCAGAGGGGACAGGCTTCAGATGGGTCCAAAGGAAGGCAGAAGAACTTTTCAAACCCTCTGCTGCCAGGCAAGGTAAGACCAACTATGTTCCCAGGTAATTTTCAAAGTGAGGTATCCCTAATAGAAATGCTATCTGAAACACTGATAACCAAAAGACCAATAGTTTAGGGCACAGTAAGCCTGCATTGGTCTCCAGAATAGTTGGTCTGTGAAGCTGTAACAAATTTTTAAGTATATCTTTTTGATTTTGAGACAGGGTCTCTATATATAGAATTGTCTGGCCTTGAACTCGCATAAATCCTCCTGTCTCTGCCTCTCAAGTGCTGGGGTTAAAGTATGTACCACCATGCCTGAAGACATCTATAAATTTTAAGTTTTGCTGTAAGAACACTTAAGTTAGAACACAAGATCCGATTGATATCTTAGTAATGCGTAAGATTTTCAAAGTCAAGAAATCACCCCTTTTGTCTGTTATCAGTGATTCATTAAAAAGTCCATAGAACAGGGATAAGGGGACTAAGGATGGTCAGTTGTGGAGAGCTTGCCTACCCTGCAGAAAGAGTTCATTCAATTCCAGGACTGCAAACCAAGGATGTAATGGCACACAACTATAGTCCTGGCACTCTAAGGATGGAGGCAGAAAACTAGAAGTTTAAGTTCATCCTTGGCTACACAGCAAGTACATGTCAGCCCATGAAAAAGACAAAGCAGTAAGGGGTAATTCCCAGACACAAATCTCAGGTTACACCTGCACAACTCTAAGGAAAGAGAAGCAGTAGCCATCAGGTAGTCAAGTGGGAATGGATATGAGAAAACCAATGTGCAAAGGCATAGAGATCTGAGTCACAGATCACATACTTTACTGAACAAATGGAAGTGACAAGGGATGGTTGTTGAGAGATTAGGCGGGGACAAATCCTGAAGGTCCTTAAAAGCTATAGTATAGGCAGGATAGCACGATCAAATACTTTAGAAAGACCATTCTAATAGCAGATTCACAAGTAAATTAAGAGCGCAAAACTGAAAGCAAAAAAAAAACACGTGACAAGTACAACAATACAAATGAGAAGTCAAAATTCCTTTTTTAAAAGATTTATTTATTATGTATACAATATTCTGCTGCATGTATGCCTGTAGGCTAGAAGAGGGTAGCAGGTCTCATTATGGATGGTTGTGAGCTACCTACCATATGGTTGCTGGGAATTGAACTCAGGACCTCTGGAATAACAGCTAGTGCTCTTAACCTCTGAGCCATCTCTCCAGCCCGAGAAATCAAAATTCTTAACCAGGGTTGGAAGTAGTTAGGGTTCCCAGCACCCATGCAGTAGCTCACAACTGTCCTAGCTCCAGTTCCAGGGGATCTGATGCCCTCTTCTGGCTTTCAGAGGCACGCACACACGTGGTACACTTACAAAGATGCAGGCAAAATATGCATATACATAAAAAATAAGTAAAACTAAGTTCTTGGTAACAAGAGGTGGCAACAGAAGATGAGATGGACTTGAAACATCATTATGACAGAATTCACTGGGCACCAATGTTACACAGCTTTAATCCCAGGGGAGGCAGAGGCAGGAGGATCTCTATGAGTTTAAAGTCAGACCACTCTACATAGCAAGTTCCAAGATAGTCAAGGCCACATAGAGATCCTGTCTCAAAAAAATGTAAACTCACAGGTTCACTGACTGATTAAATGTAAGCAGGAAGAGCAGAAAAGCCAAACATGACTTGGGAACTCAGTGGCAATTCTTCAGGCAGAAAAAAAAAAGAGGAATAGGTCTAGTGAGGATAAAGATGTTTGCTTTAAAATTTAATACAGATTTCTTTAAAAATTTAATTATACATTTTAAAAATTTTTATTTATGTATTTTTTAGGTATGAGTGCTTCAGATCCCAGTACAGATGGTCGTGAGTCACCATATGGTTGCTGGAAATTTAATTCAGGACCTCTCAAAGAGCAGCCAGTGCTCTTGGCAGCTGAGCCACCTCTCCAGCCCGATTACACTTCTATGGGTGTGAGGATGTTCATGGGAATGAGGTGTGGTGGCTATTAGGCTGGAGCTACAAGCTAAGCTACTGCAGTCATCTGACAGAGTGCTGGGGACCTGCCTGTGTCCTCTGCAAGAGTCCTTTGTGCTCTGACCACTAAGTCATCTCTCCGGCCCTTTTGATGTACAAAAGTATGAAGTTCAATAGACAGGAGTGGTCTGGGACCTTGGAAACCACCTACACAAACAGCACCTGAAGCATAAAGGAACCAAGATGGCTGCCTCTTCCAGAGCCACTCTCCCCCTTTCTAGTCAAACCCCACTCTGTGTAAAACTGTGGAGACAAAGAATATGAAATGTATTTCAGCAAAGATGGCTCTTCCTCAGCTCTAAGGAAAGGAGAATGACCTCAGTAAGATGCGGGGGAAGTTCTCGGGAGCATTTAAGAATGCTTTCTTCAATCTTTAAAAAGAACATGAGTGTTCTCTTGCCCAGCCTTCAGCTGATATACAAAGATGAGACGTTAAACCTGGGTGGCAGCTCACACCTGTAATCTCAGCACTCCAGAGGCTGGGGCAGGAGAATTGCCAAGAGTTTAAGGACAGCCTGGACTAGAGACTGTCTCCAAGAGAAAACAAACAAATTCCATGCTAAGGAATGGCTCAGTCACTGAAGCACTTGCTTTGAATGCACGTGAAATGGCCAGCTATGAAGGTACACACTTGCAACCCCAAGGCAAAGACAAGGAAGACTCTTGATTCACCTGCTCAGCCAGCCAAGCCTAACTGGTGAACTCCAGGCCAAGAGACTCTGTTTCAAAAAAGATGCAAGTCATTCTTAAGGGTACCCACAGTTGTCCTTCAGCCTACACACACACACACACACACACACACACACACACACACACACGCGCGCGCGCGCGCCACACTCCCAGCAGGTCAACACACTTAGCCCCCAGGTCACAGTGACTATTCTCTGACCTTGACATGTGTACCCTGACGTCTGCCATCTACCACACACAGATAAACACAATTTGGTGGGGGGAGGACTCAAGACAGGGTTTCTCTGTGTAGCTCTAGCTGTCCTGAAACTTGTACTAAACTCAGAGATCTACCTGCCTCAGCCTCCTGAGTGCACCACCACCACCACCTGAAAAATAAATGTAATTTTTAAAATTTAAAAGGTTAATTGGGAGGCTAGAACACAGCTGAAAGGTTTATGAGCCAGGCTATACAGTGAGACCATGTTTCACATAAAACACAACTCCAAACTCTTAATGGTCAGACTCAACTGTTAAAGAAAACTTGTGGCTTTTGCAGAGGACCAGAGTTCAGTTCCCAGAACTCACATAGTGGCTTAGCTCACATCTGTCTGTAGTTCCAAGGGATGAGATACCTCATTCTGACCTTCAGGGGTACATACAACATGCAGTCCCAACACTTATACACATAAAAATAATCTTAAAGGACACACATTAAGAGCTTTAGTTGTTGAGAGGCTAAGATACATAAGGATCACAGTGTACAGGCCGGCATAGACTACAGGCAGACATTATCTCAACAATGAACAGGCCGGGCGGTGGTGGCGCACGCCTTTAATCCCAGCACTTGGGAGGCAGAGGCAGGCAGATCTCTGTGAGTTCGAGACCAGCCTGGTCTACAGAGCTAGTTCCAGGACAGGCTCCAAAGCCACAGAGAAACCCTGTCTCAAAAAAAAAAAAAAAACAATGTACAGGCCAGTCGAGGTTACAAGAAGACACTATCTTACAACTCACAACAGCCATCCACCCAAATAAGAATAATAAAAACAAACTAGATAGAGCAGAAAAGTGGAAGAATAGGTCCTTTAATGACTAGCCAATGGAAAAGTTGGGGGGAGGGGACTGGGAGGAGAGAAGGGAAGGGAAACTGCAGCTGAAATGTAAATAAACTTAAAAAAAAAAAAAAAAGGAACAGGGGCTGGAGAGATGGCTCAGAGGTTAAGAGCATTGCCTGCTCTTCCAAATGTCCTGGGTTCAATTCCCAGCAACCACATGGCAGTTTACAACTGTCTGGAACTCCAGTTCCAGAGATCTGACATCTTCACACCAATTCATACAAAATAAATTTAAATAAATTATTTAAAAAAAGAAACAAATGGGTTCTAGCTTTATACTTCTTTTAAAACTTATAACTAGCCGGGCGGTGGTGGCGCACGCCTTTAATCCCAGCACTCGGGAGGCAGAGGCAGGCGGATCTCTACAGAGCTAGTTCCAGGACAGGCTCCAAAACCACAGAGAAACCCTGTCTCGAAAAACAAACAAACAAACAAAAAAACAAAAACAAAACCTTATAACTAAAACTTCCCATTTTGTTTCCAAGTATACGAGTCAATGGCTTTAAGTACACTGACACGGTTGTGCAACTGCCACCGTTCTCCACCTCCAGAGCTTCCTCAACTCTCCCAAGTAAAATGGTACTTGTTAAACAAGTGTCCCTGTTCATGGCTGGGTGGTGGTGGTGCACACCTTTAACCCCAGCACTTAGGAAGCAGAAGCAGGTGGATCTCTGTGAGTTCAAGGCCAGCCTATTCTACAAATTGAGTTCCAGGACAGCCAGGGATACACAGAGAAACCCTGTCTAGAAGAAAAACCTACACAAAAACAAAACGAAGCCCTGCTCACAGGCTGGGGATGCAGCACTTGCATGTTGTATGCACGAGGCCCTGGCTTCTAACTCCAGCACTGTAGGAAGAAGCCTCTTCTCTCCACGCTGCCATGCAATGGTGGTCCTTTTGGGGTGTGTGTACACTGTGGGGCATGTGGAGGCCAGAGGACAATTTCTAACAAGTAGTTCTTTCCATATGGGTCCCATGGCTCAGACTCAGGTTGTTAAGCCTGGTGAGTCTGTCAGCTGACACAAGCTATCTTCGTCTCTGAAGAGGGAAACTCAAGGGAGGAAATGCCGCCATCAGACTGCAGACAGGTCTGCAGGCCGCTGTACTGATGACTGGAGTGAGAGGTCCTAGTCCACTGTGGGCAGCGCCACTCTGCAAGGTGGTCTTGCAGGCTGAGCAAGCAGTGGGAGCAAGCTCGTAAGCACCCTCCTCCACAACTTCAGTATCAGCTCCTGCCTTGAGTTTCCGTCATGATAAACCAGCAGCATAAGATGAAATACTTTCTGTATGTAGAACTTTACTACTCTACCTCGTGGAGGTAGTAGCTGCCTTTTATATCTGGCTTATTTTAATCATTTTTATTGCTACTTTCATAAACATGGGATACATGAGACCCTCCCTCTCAAAGAAAAAATTCTAGTTGGGTGTGGTGACACCATTATGAGCTGAAACCAGCCTGGCTTAGTGTGAGAGAGACCCTGTCTCAAAAAATAAAACACAAGGAACTCTTCTCTGAGAAGCCCAAGCCCCATACTGACCTGTGTCTTACTTTCTACTGAGTGCCTCAGCCCTTGCACTTAACCCTACGTTAAAATCTTTATTAGATCTCAACTCTACTTCATTGATAAAAACAAGCACACGCACAGACTTGTAACAGGCAGAACCAGCAGTCCGGAAGGACAAGCAGACACATCAGTAGGATAAATCAAGAAATCAGACATCGGGCACGATGACAAAAGTCCATACCAACAGGGGAGAGCTGGAGTGCAGGTTAATGGGAGATTGCTTGCTTTAGCATACACAAGAGACGGCTCAGACAGTTCCCAGCACCCATGTCAATTAGCTCACACCTACCTGCAACACCTGCTCCAGCCTCTTACAGCTTCCTTGGACATCTTCACACATGTGCTCTATACTCACAAAGACCCACACAGACACATAAGTAAAACTTGTTTTTTTGTTTTTGTTTTACGAGACAGGGTTTCTCTGTAGCTTTGTATCCTGTCTTGGAACTGGCTCTGTAGACCAGGCTGGCTCAACTCAGAGATCCACCTACCTGCCTCTGCACCACCGCCCAGCGATAGTAAACTTTTTAAAAAGGATACATAGTCAGGCGGTGGTGGTATACACATTTAATCCCAGCACTTGGGAGGCAGAGGCAGGCAGGTGGATCTCTGTGAGTTCAAGGCCAGCCTGATCTATAAGAAAGCTAGTTCCAGGACAGGCACTACAGCTAGAGAAACCCTATCTTGAAAAAAACATACATATATAAAAAGGATACATAAAGTCCTAGGTTTGAGACCCAGCATTAATAACCCTGCCCCTGCCGGGGCGGTGGTGGCGCACGCCTTTAATCGGGAGGCAGAGGCAGGCGGATCTCTGTGAGTTCGAGACCAGCCTAGTCTATAAGAGCTAGTTCCAGGACAGGCTCCAAAACCACAGAGAAACCCTGTCTCAAAAAAAAAAAAAAAAAAAAAAAAAAAAACCCTGCCCCCAAAAAAGGTTAAAGTCTAGAGAAAGGTCAAATGAAGACTTTAGGTAAATAAAAGTACCTATTGTAGGGACTATCAATAATGACCCTGGTGTAAGTCAAAACATCGGATCTCAAACTGTGCCCTGTGATAATGGTTGTGCTTCTGTTCAGGCCAGAGTTGGAAAAAAGATAAAACAGAATCCTCCAGTAAAACAAAATCCAACAGAGGCCACAACAAACTAGAAGGGACCCCACCACCATGTCTGATAGAGGCTCATACTCCTGGGGAAGCTTTTCCCAAATTCAACCTGTAAATAAGTGAAGACTCAGTATGGAAGTATGTATGGTCAAGGTCCGAGTGTGATCCTAACACTCAGGAGTCAGAAGCAGGCAGATCCTGCTCCCCAAAGCAATGATCTCGTCAAACAAAATAAGACCAGGTGAAAAGCACCTATATTCCCCAACATTCTGGGGCATTGTCCTGTCCAAACTTTCAGCCTGCCCCATTCTTTTAGGGGTTTTTTTTGGGGGGGGGGGAGTTATTATTTAACAAACTTTAAACAGCTGGTTATGGCGGCACTTGCCTTATTTTATGTGTATACTGTTTGCCTGTACGTCTGTGCACCTTGAGCATGCCTGGTACCTGCAAGAAACCAGGTACCAGGTACAAGGACAGGAGTTGGATTCCTTGGTACAGACAGTTGAGAGTTGTCATGGGGATGCTGGGAACCAAATCTGAATCCTCTAGAAGAGCAGTTAAGTGTTCTCAATGCTAAGCCATTTCATCAGCCCCTTGCTTTATGTCTTACAATCTGTACAGTTTACAACTACCCAAGTCCAGGTACCCTACGACTGCTCCTATCTCCAGCCGTGGAGAGCCAAAACACTACGCTTTCCTCATTACGAAAAAAATCACTGAAAGGTAACAGTAACTTTGCACAGTTAGTGCAACACCTTAATAAAGTCAATCTGACTTCAATACAGGGCAAGCTGGAGTTCACAGTGAACCGGGCAAACAGAAGCCACAATCTGGACAAGGCCAGTTACAGCAGCACCTAAGGGGGTGATGGCTCAGTGGTTGAGAGCATTGGCTGATCTTCCAGAGGACACAGGTCCAATCCCCTGCACCCACATGGAGGCTCACAATCACGTGTTAGCTCTAGTACCAGATCACGACGCCTTCTTCTGCCCATGCACTACAGGCAGGTGGGACAGACACGCACGCTGTCGAACACTGACATACTGAGTCTTTTCTTCCTAAAGAAACAGAAAAATGTGGTTTATTCACACTTGCCTGTTTCACTTTACAGAGTTAAAGCTTTGCAAAGTGCCTCTGATGCATTCCAGGTCAGCTGGAGACACCGATCACAAGGCCAATGGGCGCCCAGGCAGGACTTGCAGTGCCTCCCATCAGCTCAGGTTTCTAGGTGCTGCTCCAGTATCATCTGTGCATGCCGTAGCAGGAAAAAAGGCTAGGAATTCCTGCACTAGGAACCCTGTCAGCAGCGGCTATGCCACAGGCTTCCTGTCCTAGCACAAAGCACTAGGGCTGACCCAGAGCTACTGACTGACATACTTTCTGAAATGGTCCAACTGTGGATGACAAAACATTTGTAGTGTCAGAACAGAAAGTAATCCACTTGTGGCCCCAGTCCTCCTCCTGATGTGACAAACTGAGATGTGGTTTCCATGTTCTCAGATCCCTAGTGCTCCTTGGAAGGGACCAAGAGGCTGCCCAGACACCACGCATGGTATCTACCTGTAATCATAGCACACGGGAGGCAGAATCAGGCCACTGTGGTCTGCCTAACAAATTTAGAGTAGTCTGGATTGCAGACAACCCTCTCTAAAAGGGGGGGGATACAAATTACTCATCAGGCAAAAGCACTTACTACCAAATCTGAAAACCTGAGTTCAATACCCGAGATCCACATGGGGGAAGGAGACAAAAGACAAGTTATCTGACTTACATGCGTTCACACGCGTGCATACACACACAAACTAAATTAAAAAAAAAGGGGGGGGGATTGGAGAGTTGGGTCAGCAGTTAAGAGCACTTATTGTTCTTGCAGAGGACAGTTTGGCTCCCAGCACCCACATGGTGGCTCAGAAGCATCCATAACTCCAGTTCCAAAAGGATGTTGACACCTTCGTTTGACCACAGGTACCAGGCATCATACACACAGTGCACATACAGACATGCAAGCAAAACACTCATATGAATAATATATATATATATATTTTTTTTTTTTTTTTTTTTTAAAAAGTCAAGGAAAAAAGAAAAGGTCCTACTTAACTTTAAAAAGCCGCCTAGGGGCCTGGCAGTGGTAGCGCACGCCTTTAATCCCAGCACTCAAGAGATAGGCAGATCTCTGTGAGGTCAACCTAGTTTACAGAGTGAGCTCTAGGACAGGCTCCAAAAACAAAACAAAACAAAAAAAGGCTGCCTGTGAAGAGAAACCACACATACAAAGGTTCTGGATATGTCCCCACTCACCCCATGACCATACCACCCACTTTTCTCAATAAAACATTTTATGTATTAGACTTCTACTTAGGGTGAAATCTGAATGCTTCATTAAAAAAAAAAAAATTACAGGAACGGAACATACCTCAGTTGGTGGAGTGCTTGCCTGGCGTGAACAAGGTCAAGGGTTTGATCACAATCACTGAATAAACTAGGGGAGGTTACCCATACCCACAATCCCAAGACTACGACAGTGGGGGCAGAAGGACCATCAGTTCAAAGACATCTTCCACTACTTGGTGAAAGCTAACCACAAAATTTTCAACATCAAACAAAAGCTCTCTTGCATCCTAAATTCATTTTAAATGTAAACATTCACAACTGAGAAACCCTACCTCTAAAAACCAAAAAAGGAAAGAAAGAAATATTCAAAGAAGGGGCTGGAGAGATGGCTGAATGGTTAGAGCACAGACTGCTCTTCCAGAGGACCCTGGTGTAATTCTCAGCAAGCTCACAACTGTCTGTAACTCCAGGATCCAACACCGTTACACAGACAGACAAATACACAGGCAAAACACCATTAAAAGATAATAATAAATTAATTTTTAAAAATTCAAAGATTTACTTTTTTTTTAAAGACAGGGTTTTTCTGTGTAACCCTGGCTGTCCTGGCACTCTGTAGAGCAGTCTGTTTCTAGAGGTCTCCTGAGTGCTGGGATTAAAGGTGTGCAGGGCCACCACTGGCCAGGGAAGTTAAATGTGCACACGGAGCCGGAGGTGAGGGTTAGAATGCCCAATGTGGGTGCCCAGAAGGAACTGCTGAACCACCTCCTTAGTCCTAACAAAAAGGAGTACGCTGTCACTTAGTGCACACATGGCATATGTGGGCAGGTGCACGCCATGTCACACACGTGAAGGTTAAAGACAACTTCTGAACACTGGTTCTTTCCACCAGATGGGTCCAGGACTCAAACGCAGGCCTTCAGGCTAGGCTTCAGGTGCCCTCACCTGCTAAGCCAGTGGTTCTCATTTTCCTAACGCTGTGACCCTTGAAAAAAGTTCCTCATGTTGTGAGGACCCTCAACCTTATTTTCGATAATACATCAAAACTGTAATTTTGCTACTGCTATGAATTACAGTGTAAATATCTGTGTTTTCTGATGGTTGTAGGTATCCCTGCAAAAGGGTCGTTCATATCCCAATGGGTTGAGAACCACAGGGATAAGACTCTGCTGTCTGTCTCACTGGTCCCT
This sequence comes from Alexandromys fortis, assembly GCF_014885135.2. Taxonomy (NCBI): domain Eukaryota; kingdom Metazoa; phylum Chordata; class Mammalia; order Rodentia; family Cricetidae; genus Alexandromys; species Alexandromys fortis. The sequence goes on from NW_026068233.1 coordinate 324,141, forward strand.
GAAGCCTTCATTTTGATAGTTTGCTTTCTCTCTCTCTCTCTCTCTCTCTCTCTCTCTCTCTCTCTCTCTCTCTCTCTCTCTCACACACACACACACACACACACACACACACACACACACCAGAAGAGGAGACCAGATCTCATTACAGATGGTTGTGAGCCACCATGTGGTTGCTGGGAACTGAACTCAGAACCCCTAGAACAGCCAGTGCTCTTAACCTCTGAGTCAAATCTCTCCAGCCCTTGTTTTGGTTTTTTGAGACAGGGTTTCTTTGTCCAACAGTCCTGGTTGTCCTGAAATTCACTTTTTAGACCAGGTTGGCCTTGAACTCACTAAGATCCACCAGCCTCTACCTCCCAACTGCTGGGATTAAAGGCATGTGCCATTACTTCCCAATCAGATTTTTTTTGTTTTGTTAAACAGGGCCTCATTTCATTTATCTCAGGCTGGCCTCAAATGTAATGTGTAGCTGAGAATGACCCTGAAGTTGTTAAAAAATATATTTATTGTATGCTTGCAAGTATGTCTGTGTGCCAGCTATGCTGGGTGCCTACAGAAGCCAGAGGTTATCAGATGGCCTAGGACTGGAGTCAAATGGTTTTGAGCTGCCATGTGGATGCTGGACAGCAAACCCAGGTCCTCTGGAAGAAGAGCCTATACTCTTAACCACTAAGCCATCTTTCCAGCCCAATTTTAACTTCTGTTCCTCCTGCTGACCTCTCAAAGGTGTGGAGCACTATACCCAGCCCAGAGCCAGAACATGAGGCTCATGTGTGTCAAGGAAGACTCAGCGAACTGAGCTAAATCTGTAATCCTACCGCTAAAAGATTTATTCATTTTATTTCATGTGTATTCATGTTTTGAATGAACATACAAGAGCCATGTGCCCGCCTGGTGCCAACAGAGGCAGAAGACATCAGTCACCCTTGAACTGAAGTTAAAGAGATACAGGTGCTGGGAACCAAACCTGGATCTTTCTACGAGAGCGAGTGCTCTTAACTTGTAAGCCATCTCTTTGACTCCATCCTTTTCAAAAAAAAAAAAAAAATTACGTTATTTTTTATTTATTTGGCTTTTCAAGAAACCTTTGGAGCCTGTCCTGGCACTAGCTCTTGTAGACCAGGCTGGCCTCGAACTCAGAGATCTACCAGCCTCTGCCTCCTGAGTGCTGGGACTAAAGGCGTGCGCCACCATCGCCCAGCTCACCCTTTTGTTTTTGAATGAAACTGCGCGTGCAGTGCCCAGGAGGCCAGAAGAAACTGTTGGGTCTCCTGGAACTGAGGCTACAGGTGCTGTGAGTTCCTGATGTGGGTGCTGGAAACTGAACTCCAATCCTCCAAGAGCAACAAGCCAGTTCTAAACACTGGGCCAACTCCTCTGGGGCCACCCATTTTCCTTTTTTTGTTTCTCTACGGAACAGCCCTAGCTGGCCTTGAACTCACAGAGATCCTCCTGCCTCTACCTGCCAAGTGCTGGGATTAAAGGCACAGGCCACCACAGCCTGTCTGACAAAGCTTCTCTGTGTAACAGCCCTGGGTGTCCTGAAACTCACTCTGCAGACTAAGCTGGCCTCAAATGCCCAGAGATCCACCTACCTTTGCCTCCCAAGTGCTGGGATTACATCTATGCCTTATTTACCACATCCAGCTATAGAGTGCTGAGAGACTTTTCTTTTTGTTTTTTTTTTTTTTTTTTTTAAAATTCTTTGTACATCATTTTTGTTTGGAGGCCAGAAAGTAGCTGTAAGAATCATTTCTCAGCTCTCAACAGAGGAATCTAAAATGGCTCAAAGACACTTAAGGAAATGTTCAACATCCTTAGTCATCAGAGAAATGCAAATCAAAACAACTCTGAGATTCCATCTTACACCTGTAAGAATGGCCAAAATCAAAAACACTGATGACAACTTATGCTGGAGAGGTAGTGGGGAAAAAGGAACACTTCTGCATTGCTGGTGAGAATGCAAGCTGGTACAACCCCTTTGGATGTCAGTGTGGTGATTTCTCAGAAAATTAGGAAAAAAACTTCCTCAAGACCCAATAATACCACTTTTAGGTATATATCCAAAGGATGCTCAATCATGACACAAGAACAAGTGCTCAAGCCAGGCGATGGTGGTGCACGCCTTTAATCCCAGCACTCGGGAGGCAGAGGCAGGCGGATCTCTATGAGTTTGAGGCCAGCCTAGTCTACAGAGCTAGTTCCAGGACAGGTTCCAAAGCCACAGAGAAACCCTGTCTCGAAAAAAAACAAACAAACAAACAAACAAAAAAAAAAGAACACGTGCTCAACTGTGTTCATAGCAGCCTTTGTTTGTTATAGCCAGAACCTGGAAACAACTTAAATGCCCCTCAATCGAAGAATGGATTAAAAAAAAATGTACATTTACACAATGGAGTACTACACAGCAGAAAAAAAGTAACAACAGCTTGAATTTTGCAGGAAACTGGATGACGCTAGGAAACATTACTTTGAGAGAGGTAACCCAGACACAGAAAGACAATTATCACATGTACTCACTTATAGGTGGTTTTTAAACATAAAGCAAAGAAAGCCAGCCTACAAACCACAATCCCAGAGAACTTAGACAACAATG
>NW_026068233.1:327122-353895 GCF_014885135.2 Alexandromys fortis
TTTTTTAATATTTATTTATTTATTATGTATACAATATTCTGTCTGTGTGTATGTCTGCAGGCCAGAAGAGGACACCAGACCTCATTACAGATGGTTGTGAGCCACCATGTGGTTGCCGGGAATTGAACTCAGGACCTTTGGAAGAGCAGGCAATGCTCTTAACCACTGAGCCATCTCTCCAGCCCCCTACAGTGACTTTTCTAACAATCACCCATAGACATGATACAATCATGATGACTGTTCTGGGCCCCATCTTGATCCAGCCTCACCTCCTGCTTAAGCAGCAAGAACTGCCTCTACAAGATGATACTGAAAAAGGGAATGTCGCCACTTGTAAGATACTGTACAGTTACTGTAACAACTGTCCCTCTACAAGCTGATATTGAAAAACAGAATGTAACGACTTGTAAGACACTGTATAGAGTCCCCGAACAACTGTCCCTCCTCACAGGCACCAAGCCGCTCTTTTGTGAACCTTCTCTCATTTATTAAGGCAGCCCTGAGTGTTCATGTCATCGCTATCACCATGATGGGTTATTAATAGCAGTAGCACGTGTTGGTGCGGGTCTCACACAACACTCAGTACTCTGATCTCACTTAATCCTCACCACAACCATTACCTCTTTACACACAGGGAGATGAAACTGAGAAAAGGCAATTTTACCAGCTGCATACAATAAAAGAGCTGGAGAGATGAACCCACCCCCACCCACTGTGTGATCCTAGAGACCACCTTTAACTTCTGCATCATTCTGTCTCTAAAAACACCTCTCACCACAATGGTACGTTGACTCTCAGGCATCTTGTATCTATTTCTAAAGTCATAGGAGGAAGTAGAGTCACTTTTTCTCAGTTACCTTGGCTTTAACAAACCTGCTTTTGAAGAAGTTCCTCCTTCTAATCAACAGAGATGGCCTCTGTCCTTTAACCCATTTTCTCTCATCATAAATACTGTAAAGGGAGTGATGAACACACTACAGTGTCACCCTTAAGACCTGACAAGACTATCTCCAAATGTCACGTTTTGTTTTGCTGATCATAGTCTTGCTATGTAACCCAGGCTGACAGACACCTCCATCCTCCCGCTGCATTTTTCTAGTGCCAAGATTACAGGTCTCCATCGTCACACCTGACCTCCCTTCCCTTTTCCTTCAACTACAGCTAGAAACCTTGCCTATGTCTATACACTCCTAGCCTATGTGCACGTCTCAAAAAAGGAAGTAAGAGTTTGATGTGGAGGTTTACACTGTAACCTCAGCATTCCTGAGACAGAGGCAGGCAGCTGTGAGTCTGAGGCCAGCAAGGGGACTACCCAGAGAAACCTGTCTCAAAAGGGGGGGTGGGGGAGCAGCAAAGGAAAACTGGCAAGACGGCAGGAGACTGAATAGGTGACACACGGGACCTTCCTTTTCCAGCTGCATCCAAGGTCGGTGATTCACACCGTGCAAAGACGAACCTAAGCCGATCGAGCCTTTCTTAAAATTAGCTTTAACCATTTATTCAAACTCAGGGCCCATACGCAGAAGACCACTGCCTGTCCAGACAGGGGGAGACTACCCCAAAACAGGCTGAAGACAAAATGGCAGCAAAGCCAGTCTCCATCAACCTGACTGGGGACAGAGATGGAGGTATGCAGAGACTAGATTCTATCCTGTTGCAACGAGTCAAGCAATCAGACTCCTGCAGCAGATCTCCTCCCAATAAAACTTTCATGCCACAGACCATGGGTGACCCAACCCAACGGCAGCGGAGACAGGTTTTACATTACCTTTCTCCTCATCCTAATGACCTCACTATTCTCTTCTCACTCCTGGCCACACTCCTCCACCACATTCCCTCTGACCCAGAGACCAGCAGAAATAGAACCCCAAAAAGGAACAAGTCTCTCCAAAAGAGAGTTACCACTTAACTAATCAAGTGGCCGGTTTTAATAGGGAACTTTACCTCCCCACCTCCCCCTTCCTTCAAAGGATTGGCGTGAGCAATGGTTTCATTTTCAGTTCCGGGAATCCTGGTACTTCCTAGAGAAAGAAAGCGGATTGGAAGACACAAACTCAGGGCCAGTGACAAGATGCTCCCTCCTCCAGTGAGACCGCCCCCGCTACGCCTGGGGGTGGAAGGCCCCACCTCTCTCCTCCAAGCTAGCTCGGATCCCCCCTCCCCCTTCTCCAGCCTCCTCTCCACCCTCTCCCCACCTGCTGCCCTCTTCCCAACCTGCCCTTCCCAACATCCCAAAGCAGAGAGCAACCTCCCTGAGAACAGTGCGCAGCGGTGCTCCACCAGCAGGCCCTGATGCTAAACCCCAGTCCCCATGCCTCACGATGGGTGAGGGAGAATAACCACAGCAAGGCTTTTCTTTGGTCCCCCTAAAGCTCAGGCGGGGAGGAGAGGAGGGGGAAGAAAAGGCAGCATTCCTCATAGCCCTTCAACAGAAGGAAAAGATCCAAACAGCCACACCGCCCCCGCATCACCTCCCACTGGCCAGCATGCTCCCCTCAACCCCAACCCTCGAAAACTCCACCTCTGCAGCCCCAGGTCGCCCCTCGGACGAGGCGGAGGACAAATCTGCGTGCGCCCCCCCGCCCCCACCCCGGCTCGGCGTCCTTCAGCTGCGGGGGCAGGAGTGGGGCTGGGAAGCCCCCGCCCCCAGCTTTGCGAGAAGTGTCCACCGCACCTCGTCAGTGCTGGCAGGACCACGGCAGGGGCCCTCGGGCTCCTCGGCTCCTACCCTGACCCAGCCTCTTCCCTGCCCGGACCCGCCTTCCCTCTCCAGCTCCGAACCTGTTCCTGCTCCCGGTGCCGCGGCTGCCACCGCCACCTCCGCCCCCGCAGGTTCCGCCTGGCTCTCGGGCCGCTGCCTCCCTCTCCCCGAGCCGATCGCGGCGACGCTGGTCCGCTGGCCCGCTCCCCGGCTCCCTCCTTCCTTCCCTCCACCTAGCACCGGAAGCCGCGACGGCGACAGGAGATGTGCGGCGAACCCCACCCCCAGCCCGGGATACTTCCCACCTCCACGATCGCGCGAGAAGTGCGCGGTAGCGAGCGGCAGTTCTCGCGAGACCCATCACCATGGCAGCGGCTGCAGCAAAAGCGGTCGGGTGCTGAAGTTGGGTCTAGGCGGGGGCCTGTGTGGGGGCTGGAAGATCGGGAGGCAGAGTGTGGAGATGAGGCTGTGGGGACTGAGGTGAGGCTCCCAAGCTCCAGGGCCACATTCTGGCTGCACTGGAGACTGGACTTGGGCAAGGGAGTCTCTGGGGTTTCTTCAGCAGAACCAACAGTGGAGTATGGATAGCAAAAACCTTTGCTGTAACCTTCCCTTAACTCCAGTCTTTATTTCTAGTAAACCACACGCACCCCACTTGCTGCGCCGCTCAACTAATTCCTAAGGATAGTTTCTCTGAGGTCTGAATCAAGAGATCCTTTTTCATAAAGGAGGAGGAGAGAAATTGATGCATTTAAGATACTGAAGGAAACATCTGAAATCCGGGTCGTTTAGGAAGTTGCACTGGAAAGACAAAGGAGAGAAACATAATTACTCAGAGGCGGGCCTGATGGAGCCTCTCTAGATGAGTATGGCTTTTAGTCCGCAAGGAAAGAGCACCCACGTTCCCTCCTTCTCTTACACTCCCCTCTTTTTTTTTAACGTGATGGAGGCACTGCCTGAGACTAGTTAGAAGTTATATTAGAAGCTGCGCTAGAGGGGTCCTCACTAGTAACAATGAGCGACACGTTCTTTAAAATGCATGTAGTTAGTATAAGGGAACACAGTTCTTCCCTAGAGTTTGATCCCAAATCATTGCTCTTACCTTCTTCCAAGAAATAGGCAGGAAACCAGCCACTCGGTGTCTATCCTGTCCATCCCTGGTTTATGCACCCACCAGATCCTCTTATACCAGTTTGTCTTCTCACATATGTTTACCTCGAGAATAACATGACTGGCCCTGGCCTGGCTCCCAGCACTCAGGAGGCAGAGCCTGGTGGATCCCTGAGTTCAAGGTCAGCCTGGTCTATAGAGCACATTCCCGGACAGCCAGGGAAACCTGTCTAAAACAAAAATAAACAAGCAAACAATAAAGAATAGTCTGATTGTAAAATATGAAACCAGGAGGCCCATAATTTGAGGAGGAGAGAGATGAAGTGTACGAGGGGCCTGTCCAGACTCACCGCAGCTGTGTATCTTTCCTCTAGTAAGCTCTGGGATGGTTTTGCTGTTGTTGGTATCATTTATTCATTTAGTGTGAATGTGCTTGTATGAGAGACTGTGGGCGCACTTGCGCCATAGCAAGGCGTGGAGGTCAGAGCACGTCTTTCAGGAGTTGGTTGCCTTTTACCTTATCTGTGCAGGATCTCTGGTGTCTGTCGCTGTGGTACACACTCCCGTCCAGCTCCACTCAGTTCTCCTGACTCCACACCCCATCTTGCTGTCACCATGCAGCAACTACAGATGCACCACAGGCATCCCGCTTTTTAAAAAATATTTGTTGTTGTTTGGTTGGTTTTGTTGTTTTGTTTGAGACAGGCTCACTACGTAGCTCCACCTGGCCTGGCACTCCCTTTATAGGCCAGGCTGGCATTGAACTCAGAGAATCTGCCTGGCCTCGCTCCCCTGAGCACTGAGATTAAAGGCATGCACAACACCGGGCATAAAGGATTTATTTTTAATTATATGTATACACAGATGTCTGTGTGTGTGAGTGTGTGCCTGTAAGTGCAAGGATTTGCTGCAGGAAGACAACTGTAAGATTCCCTGGACCTAGATTTACAAGCAATTATGAGCTGTCCCACATGGGTACTGGGAAGCTGGTACTTTAGAAGCAAGAGCTTTTTACACAGGTTCCGGGGGCCAAACTCAGGTCATCAGGCTTGTCTTGCTAGCCCTTTTAATGGCTGAACTATCTCCCTAGCCCAAACTCTGGGTTTTTAAAGGCAAAAGACTCCCCAAATATAGTTATGGTGTTGGCTAGTTCTGTGTACACGACACAGGCTAGAGAGTCACACAGGAAGAGGGAACCTCCATTGAGAAAATAACTCCATCAGATTGGCCTGTGGGCAAGCGTAACTGGAGGTATATTTCCCGCCCACCAGTTCCCGATTAACCACTCTGGGGCTTAATATTAATTACAAACTATTTGGCCTATTAGGTCAGGCTTATTATTAACTAGTTCTTACAACTTAAATTAACCCATTTCTATTGTTCTATATTTTACCATGAGGCTCCTGGCTTGTTACCTCACATCTTGCTTTTCCAGTGGCTGTTGGCATCTCCCTAACTCTGCCTTCTTTCTCCCTTGCTGCGTGAATTTCCAGCCTGGTTCTATTCTGCTCTGCCATAGACCAAAGTAGCTTCTTTTTTTGTTTGTTTGTTTTTTAGAGACAGGGTTTCTCTGTAGCTTTGGAGCCTGTCCTAGAACCAGCTCTTGTAGACCAGGTTGGTCTCAAACTCACAGAGGTCCTCCTGCCGCTGCCTTCCAAGTGCTGGGATTAAAGGCATGCGCCACCACTGCCCGGCTAAAGTAGCTTCTTTATTAACTAATGGTAATAAAACATATTCACAGCATACAAAGAGACATCCCACATCAGGCAAGCCTGTGGGATATTGTCTTTGATAACTGATACAAAAGAACCTTGCTCACTGTGAGAGGTACCACCCCTGAGCAGGTAGTTCTGAGTTGTATAAGAAATAAGGCTGGCCAGGCATTGGTGGTGCACGTCTTTAATCCCAGCATTCAGGAGGCAAAGACAGGCAGATCTTTGTAAATTCAAGGCCAGCCTGATCTACAAAGTGAGTTCTAGGACAGCCAGGGCAGAGAAACCCTGTCTCAAAAAAGAAAGAAAGAAAGAAAGAAAGAAAGAAAGAAAGAAAGAAAGAAAGAAAGAAAGAAAAAGAAAGAAAGGAAGGAAGGAAGGAAGGAAGGAAGGAAGGAAGGAAGGAAGGAAAAGAAATGGGAAAAAGAGAAAGAAATCAGACTGAGAAAGCCATGGGGAGCAAGCCTATAAGCAGCACTCCTTCATGGCCTCTGCTTTAGCTCCTGCCTCCAGGTTCCTACCCTGCGTTCCTGCCCTGCCATCCAATGCAGTGATGTAATCTGCAATCTGGAATGAAATGAAACTCTTTCCTCCTTGAGTTGCTTCTGGTCATAGTGTTTTGTAACATCAAAGAGACCCTAACCTATGAGTGGGATAATTGCCGTCACAGGCCTGACCGTGTGTTTGGGGGGAAGGATTGTGGTGGCTTTTGAACTCTGGGCTGGAAAAGCTCGCTGAGAGCTCAGTAGCCTGTTGCGGGAACTTAGAAAATGATGCTGAAGCAGTAGTGCAGAGGAGAGAGACATGGCTTGTAAAGTTACTGGGAGAAACTTGAGAGTCCCTTAAAGATTCTGTTGCACCAGAGTAGCCAGTGGTGATGCACACCCTTAATCCCAGCACTCAGAAGGCAGAGGCAGGCAGATCTTTGAATGTGAGGTCATTATGGTCTACAGAACGAGCTACAAAACAGCCAGAAATACATAAAAGACAGGTCGCCTGTCTTAGAAAAAAGAAGAGGAGGAGGAGGACAACATCACTGAGGTGAAATCTCCTAGTGTTCCCTCAAAGTCAGCAATAATCTGTAGATCAATAATCTGTGGACTGTCAACTGCATTTGTAATGTTTGAGAGTCTCCCAGTCAAACCAGGTGGTGGCGGTGCACGCCTTTAATCCCAGCACTCGGGAGGCAGAGGTAGGCAGGTCTCTATGAATTTGAGGCCAGTCTGGTCTACAAGAACTAGTTCCAGAACAGCTAAGGCCGTTACACAGAGAAACCCTGTCTCTAAATCAAAAACAAAACAAACAAAAGTCTCCCAGCCATTACTGGTCTTGAAGGCATAAAGGAGCAATGGAGAGTAGCTAAGACTTGGCACTGAGAGACCATTGGGGAAGGTGCCTTCATTGCAGCAGAAGCCCCAGGATTGAAAGAGTCATTAAAGTTGAAGGCACCATGTGGCAGAGTTAGAGTCCCTAAAAGGAGCCCAAGAAAAGCTGTGGATGAAGGAGCAGTAGCAGCCCAATAGCGGCAGAAACCTCTGCATTTTGGAGGTACCAGTATCATGGGACAACTGCCAAGGACAGGAACTGTGGAGTGGAGTGGCCTGATCCTAGGAGACAAGCTGACAGAGCTGGAGAAACTGAGCCCTTCGGGGCCCAGAGAATCATGAGTGGGTTCCAGCCATCAAACACTGAACTTTTTACAGTGTTAGACTTTGGTTTTGCATGAATTCATTTGTAATTGCCCTAATTTTTCCTTTTTGAAGTATGCAAAAGCATGTAGCTTATTTTTTAATTTTATAGGACTCCACACTTTGGAATTTTATAGAGATTTCAGGTATTTTAGAGAAACTTTGAATTTTTTTTTTTTTTGGAGCAGAGTAAACATAGATTTATTAAGGAAAAGCAAGAAAGATCTCCCTAGACTGGGGAGGACTCTGAGGGAGTAGTGCTCTGTGCTGTCCTGCCCAGTGAGTTCTTTTTTTTATTATTATTGATATTTATTGAGTCTCTCTTAGTGTCCTCATTGTTGTCTAAGTTCTCTGGGATTGTGGTTTGTAGGCTGGCTTTCTGTGCTTTATGTTTAAAAACCACCTATGAGGGCTGGAGAGATGGCTCAGTGGTTAAGAGCACTGGCTGGTCTTCCAGAGGTCCTGAGTTCAATTCCCAGCAACCACATGGTGGCTCACAACCATCTGTAATGAGATCTGATGCCTCTTCTGGCCTGCAGGCATACATGCAGGCAGAACACTCAAACCAAAATGGAGAGAGAGAGAGAGAGAGAGAGAGAGAGAGAGAGAGAGAGAGAGAGAGGGCAGCTTATTTAATTTGGGGATGATGGATAGGATTGAGAATCTCTCAGATCTGTCCTTCACCCTCCTGGACAGGGAGACGAGAACTCAGCTGTAGCATGAGAGGGGTTGACTGGCACAAGCAAGGGAAGTGCTACCTCGCTGACTAGAGCTGCTGCCGCTCTCCGGAAGACAGACTACTCACCCAGGGTTAAAGGAGGCCCCACAGCCTGGCCTAGTGTTCATCAGTCTCTCCTCCCTCCAGCTGCCACGGGAGCCCAGTAAAAGCTGAAATTGTAGCCACCAGCGCTGTGGGTTGCATACTCCCACCCTGTCACTGACTGACCCCAGGCCTGGACCTGAGCCCAGTGCCTGTGCCGGGAGGGGGTGTTGGCCTTGCTGACAGAATCCAGTTGGAATTTGTCAAGGTTGTGGTTTGGGGCTGAAGTTTGCCACAGAGTGTGTGATGAAAGGAAAGGGAGAGCTAGCAGCGGAAGGGAGCCAAAGGGACGGCAGAAGACAGAAACGGGAGAGGTTCGAATGCTCTGGCCACACTGGGGAGTGAGGGCTCCCTCCCCAGTGGAAGGCAACCCCATCTGGATACTCCTTCTTATTCTTGGTCTATCCAAGCCCTTCCTTACTTCAGTCCCTTCTCTCTCCTCTCATTCACACATTAGGTGAGCAAGTGTCTGGCATCTGTGAAACTGTTGCCATGGAGCTGAGCGATGGCTCAGCAGAGGACCCGTGTCAGGCAGCTCCCAACACCCTAATTCTTGGGTCCCAGCTAATTCAAGACTCTCTTCTGGATACGCATACGTGCACATATACACATATTTTTTTAAAATTTTTAGACGTATTTCTGTGTGTGAGTGTTTTGCCTACATGTATGTCTGTGTACCATGTATATTCCTAGTGCCCATGGAGGTCAGAATAGAGTGTTGGATCCCTTAGATCCGCAGTTGCAGACAGTTGAAGGCTGCCATGTGGCAGCTGAAAATGAAACCCAGGTCCTCTGCAAGAGCAGCAAGTACTCTTAATCATGGAACCATCTCTTCAGCTCCCCCACAATTTTGTTGTTGTTATTTTGTTTTGTTTTTGAGGCATCGTATCTCTAGAGAGCCCTGGCTGTTCTGGAACTCACTGTTAAGACCAGGCAGAGATCTGTCTGCCTCAGCCTCCTGAGTACTGGAACTAAAGGTGCACCATCACACCTAGCCTCCCAAAATAAAAAGTTTATTTTACTTTTTTATTTTTTTCAAGACGGGGTTTCTCTGTGTAATCGTCCTAGCTGTCCTGGAACTAGCTCTTATAGACCAGACTAGCCTCAAACAGAGATCCGCCTGCCTCTGCCTCCCAAGTGCTGGGATTGAAGGCGTGCGCCACCACTGCCCAGCCCAAAATAAAAAGTTTAATGTCACCATGGAGCACTGCCCTGATCCAACACTTCTCAAATTCTTCCGGTTCCCCTGGCGCTTTCTCGCCTGACTTAAGAGAATCATGGGCAACGGATATATCTATTGCCCAGAGAAGTATTGAGAATTATTTCTACATGCCCTGGCAGCATCTTTTAGGGTTTTTTTTAATATTTATTTTTATTTTCTGTATAAGTGTTTTGCCTGCATGTATGCCTCCCATGCGTATACAGGAGCCTGAAGAGGCCAGACAAGAGCACCAGGTTCCCTGGAGTTACAGATGGTGGTGAGCCACCACGTGGGTGTTGGGAACTGAATGCCTGTCCTCTGCAAGGGCAGCAGGTGCTGTCTCCAGCCCTCCTGTGAGCATATTGTGGCCCCTAAATAGGCAGGTGTTCCGAAAGTGTGCTGCAGGTCCTTTGTCCACACTGCGCCTTTTTAAAAAATTATTTATTTATTTATTTATTTATTTATTTATTTATTTATTGTTTTTTGTTACTTGTTTTGGTTTTGGTTTTTTTGAGATATGGTTTCTCTGTGTAGCCTTGACTGTCCTGGAACTCACTCTGTAGACCAGGCTGGCCTCAAACTCACAGAAATCTGCCTGCTTCTCCCTTCTGTGTGCTCACATTAAAAGCATGCACTACCACCACCTGGCTGAGATTTATTTATTCTTATTTTATGTGCATTGGTGCTTTGCCTGCATGTATGTCTGACTGAGAGTGTCAGAAGCCCTGGAACTGGAATTGCAGACAGTTGTGAGGTGCCATGTGGGTGCTGGGAACTGAACCCGCGTCCTCTGGAAGAGCAGACAATGCTCTTAAGTGCTGACCCATCTCTCCAGCCACCCCCACCACATTTCATCTTAAAGATGTTTCTTTTCAGGTGGTGGCACATGCCTCTAATCCCAGCACTTGGGAGGCAGAGGCAGGTGGTTCTCAGTGAGTTCGAGGCCAGCCTGGTTTACAGCGTGAGTTCCAGGACAGCCAGGGCTACACAAAAAACTCTGTATCAAAAACAAAACAAAACAAACAAACAAATGTTTCTTTTCAAAGATATTGGGCTAGGAATTGGAGCTGTTGGAGAAGAAATTCTATTCTCGGGGCTGGAGAGATGGCTCAGTGGTTAAGAACATTGCCTGCTCTTCCAAAGGTCCTGAGTTCAATTCCCAGCAACCACATGGTGGCTCATAACCATCTGTAATGAGGTCTGGTGCCCTCTTCTGGCCTGCATACAGACAGAATATTGTATACATAATAAATAAATATTTAAAAAAAAGAAATTCTATTCTCACTAGTTATATCTGAAAAGATAAAGGAGAGGCCATCAAGATGGCCCAGCAGGTAAGAGTACTTGCCACCAAATCTGAAGACCTAAACTCAGTCCCTGGAGCTGGTTAAAGGAGACAGCTGGCTTCTGCAAGTTATCCTGTGACTTCTACATGAGTGCCATGGTATGCCTGCATCCACTCACATGTGCACTCACACGCATGCGCGTGCACACACCCAACAAATAAATGTAGAAAAAATAAAGATAAAGGAATTATTTTACTCAGATTAAATACAAAAGAACAATGAATAAAGAAAAATATATATGCAAATAATTCAATGACAGAAAATACTAGATTTGCTAGAAAAAAATCTCATTTTAGTTAGGCCTGGTAGGGCCCACCTATAATCCCAGTATTCAAGAGAATGAGGGCAACCTATATATATATAACTTGCATTTTGAGATAGACAACCCTTTCGTATTTTCCCATTAGCCTTGCATGTACCCCCAAATTCTCTGGCTCAGACTTAGAGACAATTGTACCTGCTCTTCTACGTTCATGTTCATTGTTAAGTGGTATTTAAGACTTGAAAGTCCCAGAGCAGATGCGACCTTATATAAGAGAGGGGTCAACGAATGACAGAGAGGAGCAGTCTGGCACACCAGTTTGTGACTGTAGTGAACACAGCTATACCCATCGATTTACATGTAGCCTGTGTCTGCTTTTGTCCATTCCCCTGACCATAACTATTTTGGGTCTATAACAGCAGAACTGAGCAATTATGGTCGAGGTGAGTAGATGGCCTAAAGACCACAATATAAATAACCTAGCATGTTTACCCTCTAGCCCTCTTGCAGGGAAAAAAAAAAAAACATTGCCAAATTTTGTTCTAAGTAATGATGAAGGAGATACCAGGTACCAGGAGTTGAGCAGGGGCTGGGTACATTTGGATCTATAAATCTTGCCACCCCAAAGTCCACCTTGGTTTACAGACTAAAAGTCTGAACTGGTCACTGAGCATCATTTCAAATCCTTTTTGGAAATCAGCAGGATATACATAAAAAGTCACTGAGTACAGGAGTGTAGGCTTCACATAGGAAAAAATAAAAATCACAACAAAACCACAGGCTGCTGCCCCAAGTGTGGCTAGACATCACCATCTGCACCCACCAGCAACCAGTCCAGTAACTTCATTTATTTTCATTTCAAACAGGAACCAAGAATATGTCTCAGCACAATAAATTATCCATCCCCACCCTTCTTGCTGAAGAAGGAAAAAGAGCTTCCATGGGTCATAGCTAAACCTTCCCTTTGGAGGGACCCTCCAAACTGAATGGAAGGAGAACAATTCCCTATGAGCCTGACAAGACAGCCCTCTAAGGACAGTCGTCTGTCCTTTTTCAACCGAAGCCTCTCGTTATTGTCACCCATGGCCCCACAAGAGGAGGTTCTTCTGGGTTGTAGTGGAGGAGTTTGAGGACCACAAATAGGAAGAGGTGGTCTCTTTCTATATACAGATCTAACGACTCCACACAACATCCAGTGTTATCCTTCAAGGAAGGCGAGAGGCTAAATGATAGCCTCCCTATCTAAAGGAGTATAAATCTGGGCCCAAGAGACAGACCCCAGAGGTTGAGAAGAGGGGAACAATACAGTACATTTCATCTTAGTCCATTCGGGTGTTTAAGAACAGAATATGATGACCACTTCCCCTACAAAAGGCTGCTCCTCGCAGATTTCACCTGACCCTATTCCCCCCAAAGCTGTTTCCAGGTAGATACTTTGAGCTTCCAGGGACCATGATTATCCCTGGACAGAAATCAGAGCAAAGGGCTGAAAAGGAGCACCCATCACACAGTGTTCTTCCTTAGTCCCGAGGTGAGGCTCACCTTCACTTACACACATTGACCCATTCTGTGACCTTGCATTCATCACACAGCACGTAGCAGCACCAGTGGAAACGGCAATGGCAGCGCTCCACCCGTGTCTGCCGGAGCACATTGTGCCCACGCCCACAGCACAGGCTGCCACAGCCATCCAACAGGCTGCTCGTCTTGTTGCAAGCCCGGCCTCTAGTGCCTGGTGAGCCCACGGCAGGATCTCGCTCACAGAAATCGGGAGACTTCTCAAAGTAGACTAGCTCTCCTGAGAGGCGACGGGGACGTAGGCGGGGCTGGAAGGCCCCAGAATTGCGGTTGTGGGTATCGATGAAGATGGCTCTGCCCAACCGCTCCCTCAATGCTGCGCCGATGGCCCGGAACTCTGGAGCTGCCCTCCAACAAGTCTTGAATTGACAGCTGCCTGAGGTGCCGTGGCACTTGCACTTCCGCTTCAGGTTTTCGGTTACCACCTAGAACATCAGAACAGCAAGAGGAGAAGAAATGGAGGGCGGGGCGAATGAACACAGCAGGGAACACAGGAGAAGGGAGGGAACCTAACTGAAGAGTTGACAAACAGTCAGGAAAGTTAGCCACCAGCCCAAGGACCTCATTTTGTAAAGGTAGAGCCACAGGGGTTTGCTCATCTTTCATCACTAGCTGGTGACAGAGCAAGGAGATGACTTCCAGTTGTCTTAAATCCCAGGCCAGCGCTCTTTCCAGAGTAAACACCAGTAAGAGCGGAGTGTGGGGAAGGTAGCTGCTGGAGCAGTTTCTATGCAATGAGCCAAGCACTAAGCACGTACACTCTACACGGGACTGAAGATGTGCCTGCATAGTTAAGAACACTGG
This sequence comes from Alexandromys fortis, assembly GCF_014885135.2. Taxonomy (NCBI): domain Eukaryota; kingdom Metazoa; phylum Chordata; class Mammalia; order Rodentia; family Cricetidae; genus Alexandromys; species Alexandromys fortis. The sequence continues at coordinate 340,345 of NW_026068233.1, forward strand.
CTGCTGCTCTTTCAGAGAATCTGGGTTCAACTCCCACCACCCACATGGTGATATACAACTGTCCATACCTCCAGTTCCAGGGATTCCAATACCCTCTCTAGGCACACAATGGTGCACAGACCTATACACGCAGGCAAAACAACCATACACATTAAATTTGTTTTGTTGGGGGCTGGAGAGATGGCTCAGTGGTTAAGAGCATTGCCTGCTCTTCCAAAGGTCCTGAGTTCAATTCCCGGCAACCACATGGTGGCTCACAACCATCTGTAATGAGGTCTGGTGCCCTCTTCTGGCCTGCAGGCATACATGTAGAAAGAATATTGTATACATAATAAATAAATAAATAAATAAATAAATAAATAATTTGTTTTGTTTTGTTGGTTTTTCAAGACAGAGTTTCTCAGAAGCTATGAAGTCAGTCTTGGAACCTGCTCTGTAGACCAGGCTGCCATACATAATAAATTTTAAAAAACAATAAAATCAGATACTATGTGCTACCTCAGCCTTAATATATGATAAGTACCACCAGGCAGCTTCCTATAGATTCTAAACATGTTTTGGGTGACTTACTAGTGACAAGCTTGCTAGTAACAAGTGGTGATCATCCCTCATACCTCATCCTATTACTCTATAGGGCCTCTCAGGAGAGAGGGAGGGAGAGAGAGACTGAGAAAAGTTGGGTTTGGTGGCCACACCCACGATCACAGCACTCAGACTAAGGGTTCCGAATCTGAGGCTAGCCTGTACCAGATAGCAAGACCCCATCTCAAAACAAAAGACTGTACAGGAGCTACAGAACACAAACACACCTGGCGCCCCACCCTGTTGTTGTGGATTCTCATTCTCGCTTGGATGTCCCGTGGAGCTTCTCTAGAATCCAGGAAATCCCGAGAGAACTTCTCTCCAAAGTCCATGTCGTGGTTACAGCCGCCCCATTCCCACGTGTCCTGGGGGCCAGGGCTGGGCCCTGCGCCCGAGATAGGGCTGGACTGTGAGTGTGGAAAACTCTTGCCCCGAGACAGTGCCTGAAGCTGCAGCAGCTTGGCCCGGAGCCGGTCCTGCTCACCACTGCCCTTCCAGCCGCAGCCACAGCTCACCAGCTTGCCCAAGCTGCAGGCTGTAGCGACAGCATGCATGACCCCGGCAGCCAGCATGGAGAAGGAGAAAGCACTTTCACGGAAACCTGGGGAGGAAATGGGTGTGAGGGTCAAGAGAAGGCTTGCAGGCAGCTGAGGAGAGAAGGCAGGTGGGGGAAAACAAGCAGCCACCCTCATCATCCTCATACACTGAGATAGGGTTTTGCCACGTAGTCCAAGCTGGCCTTGAACTCTTGACAAACCTCCTACCTCAGCCTCTCAAGTGCTAGGATTACAGGTGTGACTCACCACCTTGCCCAGCCAGCCAATGTCAGAAATTTCTAATTGAATCCCAACACCATCATTTCCCCTCTGAGTGATCTGGGACAATGTCCCGAGACAAGAAATAGCACCAGGTCTCAGTTCCCTCCGCTCTAATAAGAGACCCATGGGTCAAGCTATCGCTAAAGCCAAACCTCTGTAAATCTGTCATTTTGGGGTGTGAAGAGAATGTAAGAGAGAGCCTAGGAGCCTAGGTTCTCAGCCTTCCTAATGCTGGGACCCTTCAATACAGCTCCTCGTGTTGTGGTGACCTGGACTATAAAATTATTTCATTGCTACTTCATATCCACAATTTCTACTGTTATGAATCATAATGTAAATAGCGGACATGCAGGATAGCTGCTATGTGATCTCTGTGAAGGAGTCCAGCATCCTCCCTGTAGGGGTCACCCACAGGTTGAGAACCACTGGCCTAGAGCCAGTGGCTTTCAATGGGTCGGAGGGAGTCCTGAGGACTTTTGAAGGTATGTTCCAGGAGTTCTACATCTAAAAGCCTTAGAAATTCCCCAACCCTGCAGGGAAGTAAGCAAGAGGTGAGGGGTGGAGGGGGACCTTTAGTTTGGGGGTTCTCCCCCCACTTTGTTAAATGAGTCTTATGCAAGCTACCATGTACTACAGCAGTAACAATCCTAACACAGGGACTGCCCACCCCCTTCCCAGGTTCCAGTTTTATATCTGCCCTTTATGTTTATTCTAACCTGCTATTACCTTATAAAACACTGGGAGGAGGTTTTCCCCAAGGCCCTTTTAAAAGGTTGGCCTCTTTGTTATGTTTTGGGGGTCACCAAGGAGGAGGCTCTGGGTGACCAATCTTTACCAGGCTTAGAGAGACATCCTCACCATTTGGCATCAACCCCGCCCACTACACCAGGCCCTGCAGAGAAGGTAGGGTCCCTCACTAGGTTTTAAGCAAGGGCTCTTTGGAGTATTGAGAAGATGAAAGACAGTCAGTCGGAGGCCAGGCGCCTCTTACCAGGGAATCTAGGACTCCAGGGCCAGCCTCAAGATCCCCCCAACCATCCAAGGGTGAAGCTGTTTGCACACGTTTTGGGAATTCCCCAGCAGATGGCAGCTGCCTATTAACCCCATAGTCCCCAAAGCACTACCCTACCCTGGACTGAGCCCCTTGGATCTTTACTCCTCAGGGAGGAAACTCCAGTTGAGCACAGGAAAAGACAGTGGAGCCTCCCAGACCTTTCCTTCTAGACCAGGCCAGCAGTGACCTGCTCTAGGCCCCTCCAGCCATTCCTCACCTGTTCAGGTGAGGGACACCTGGGGCCCCCACAGCACAGAGGAGGGGGCTGCTCCCCAGCTTCAAAGCCATCAGGGTCTTTGTTCCCAGCTTTGGCTCCTGGGAACCCCAGCAATTAGGGGAGCAGGTTTAACCCTTAAACGGTTGGGGGCGTCACCCCACCCCCGCTGAGACTCTGGGGACACCCGTCTGGGCTTGTCTGGGTGGAGAGGGAGGGGAGAGAAAATAGGGGGTAGAGGGAGTGTTTGAAGCTTCTTGGGTTGGGGGGCATCTCTTGTTCACAGGTGGATCCCAGATCGAGCTGGGTGGAGGCAGAAAAGGAAGGCCCTAGGGTAGGGGGAACAGAGACCCAGATGCCTCGCCAGCAACGCAGGTGGAAGGCAGGCAGGCAGAGGCCCAGACGGGTGACCAGACCCAGCTGAGCGCGGCTCCTGGGGAAATTCCCGGAGAGGCCCCTCCCGCAGCCGCGAACCGGTCCCTTCCCGCCTCCGCGCGCCTCGGCCTGCCCCCAACCCCTGGGCGGCAGCACAGACAGCCACCCCGACAGGCTCACCGCGCTTGAGGATGGCGCTGTGGTGCGGCAGCCGGCCGCCGCCCTCCAGTGCCGAGCAGTTCCAGCGCTGGTCGCGCAGCTGGTGCTGACACTCGTGAACAGCGATGTGCAGCCCTTGCAGCGCGGACGCGGTCACGTCGGGGCTGCGTAGGCACAGGCCCAGCTGCCGCTTACTCAGGCCGGACAGGGTCAAGCACACGGTGTTGGCCGTCAGCGGCGGCTCACCGGGAAGTTTTAGGCCCAGAATCTCATTGCTTAGAGCCCTGAGAACAAGGGACAAGCCGTCTCGGGGGTCTGTGGTCTAGTCACACGCCCACCAGCTACCCTCTAGCCCAGATCGGTGCTTTTCCCCAAAACTGGAAAAATGCTCACCGACTGAACAAAGCCAAGAACAGGAGACCCGCGAAGCCCAAGGGCGGAGGCCGAGACCGGGGCTCCTCCAGCATGTCGAAGCCCGGAGGCTCCGGTGGGCGAATCTGTCAGCGCCTGCGGGAAGAATAGAATGGCTCCCTGGAACCGAAGGATGTTCTATTTCGGTTCCCTAAGCCACCAATGTGGCCCCACTGGCTTTTCTCACCCTTTCCCAAACTAAACAATAATAGTCACCCCTTGACTTCCAGTGTCTGGGTTCTGGAACCCTTCAAAGAGGAAGAATCCAAGCAGCTCAGGACCCTCGGAAGGCCCCTGGAGTCCGACCCAGCCAGACACGTCGCAGGGTCCTGAGACACTCACATGCGGACTTGAGACAGTTCCTCTCAGACCCTCGATCCCTCCTCACCAACTGTTCCCTCTTTGAGGGCCCCACGACTGATTTACCCGCCCTCACAGGGTTAGAGGGAGGGATCAGAAGGGGGTTCCCCACCACCTGGAGGGGCGTCGCCTCCTAGTGCTGGCACTACCAGACAAGCTATATTAGAAGGGTCTGAGACCAGGCGCTCTAATCCACACTCTGATCTCTACGCCCAACAGGGGAAAAGGTCAGGTGAAGCAAAGGCGACAGGGAAGCCAGGTACCCTCCGCAAACCCTCTAGTTGAGTCCACTTCCCCATCCACCCCCATTTCCCAACTACAAATTTCCACTGGAGAGCGCCACCCGTGTTGTCCCCCATGGGTCCCACCCCAATCCCCACCCCTTTGCTAGCGTCCATTGCCCTTTAAGTCCGAAGGCACTCCTTTATTCTGTAGGTATCTCTAGCGATTCTCGGGGAGTCTGTGCTCTTGAGGGTGAATGCTTGTCTGTCTATCTATCTGTCTGCCCGCACGCCTGTCTAGTCTCTTCACACCCTGTTCTCTCCCTCCCCATTACCTCCAGCGGTTCAGGTGCAGGATCCACAACACTCGCAGTTGGGTTACTTGGGTTCCACTTGTGCCACTTAAACCGTGGGGAGACTGGGTCGCATTCGGCCCCCTCGGCAGAGCAGCATTCTTCCAGCGCTGGGCCACTCCTCTTTGCCGCTTCTCCAGCGTTGCCGCGGCCGCCCGGAGGAAGGGAGGGTAGAAGGGAGGGAGTGATCGAGACAGCTAGCGAGCGAACCCGCGACAAAGCACCGGGGGCTTTGGCTGGGCTCGACCTAACTCACGGGTGGTTCTGCTGGAGCTGACGGAGCTGCGGCCCCTCCCAGAGCCCGAGGCATCCCCACCCCACCCGCACCCCACCCCCCGCCTTGACCAGGGGAACGCAGCTGCTTTCCCCCCAAAAGCGCGCGCAAGCGCGCGCGCACACATACACACACACACATACACACACACACACACACACACACACACATATACCCTCTGCCCCGACGCCCGGGATCACGATCAGCTCCACTTCAGGGGGAAAGTGGCCGGAGCTCCTCTCACCTGCTCTGGGGTCGCCGAGGCTGTCTGGAGAGTGCAGTGACCCTGACTAAGGCGCCAGGATCTGGTCCCAATGGCAGTATCTTCCATCGTTTTTCTTTGCCTCCGTTTGTCCACCAAGAGTGGGTGACTGGAGAGCCCCTTTAACAGGCTGAGGACCTGAGGACAGAGCTGGGCGACCTTCGGGTTTTTGACAGTGTCTTGAAGAGCCCACGAGCCTGTGCGCACCAGGGCACTGTGAGCTTGCAAGTGAGGAGCCACAGTGCGGCTTGGCTCCCGCCCACCTCGAAGCCACGCGCCTGCCCCTTGGGAGGGGTCAACTTTGGCCTCAGAATTTGGCCTCGGTCAAAGGCTCGGGTAGCCCCAAAGATCTCCACTCCGCCCCTTCGCTTTCCTTCTGCTTAGGCATTCTCTCCAGGGGTCGCCTAACCAGAACTCCTGATTGAACGCTTGAGATGACCCAGATTCATGCTCCTGCTCCTTGCTCGCACATTTGCTTCATAAGGGTTGAGGGAGGCCTTGGGACCCCAAACGGAGCCCAACTCCAGGGCAGCCAGAGAAGAACCCGGCCTGCCTGGGTGCGCACAGGCAGAGGCATAAATGCCTTACCTCTGGCGGCAGCGAAGGGGTTAGGCGCCACCGCACTCCCGCCTGACTCACCCTTCTAGCTCTAACCACTGCGGACTATTTTTGCCAGAGAGGGGCCTCAGGCTTCCCAACCACCCCCAGCCCCTGCCAGACCGCAGCCCCAAGCACAGCATGGCACCCAAGGCACATTGACTCAGGGACGACTCCCCAGGAAACAGAAGCACAGGGCTACTACCCACAGCCACAACCACCTCTCCATTGGTGGTGGCAAGCAGCAATGCTGGGCAGCCAGCGCCAGTCTGCGTTCTTGCAAGTCTTGTCTTGTGCTGAAGGGACACCACTGGATAGGTGTCTAAACAGTACAGAGGAGGTTAGGTCTGCAGGGCTACTCAATGAGTACTTGGGGAGGGGAGGGTGCTTGAGCCAGTATGCTAGACAGCCTGGGCCACAGTAGGGTACTCTTTCTGATTCTACCACCTCTGGAGTAGGGAAAGGCAGTCCAAGACCTCCTAAACCTCCTTATTTAGGGGAAGAGGGCCAAATCACGTATGACTTCCAAGATGGAAAAATACTATCTTGGTATCTTCCCTTCTTACTCCAGAACCCAGGATCCTTCTTCCTGCCTGTCAGCCTAGGACTCACTCAGGCCCCTGGAAGGACGTTTCACACACCCTTTCCTCCATCAGCATCTCTTGGACATTTGTGTTTCTCCACATGGCCCATGGTCCCATTTATGCTTTGAATTTTATTTTGTCTTGTTTCTATTTGTCCCCTCTTTGATGCTGTCATTGTGTGGCTCCAGCATTTAGTGAGATGTAACTAAGGGGCTAAGGCAAGTTGGGGAGTGGTGGCCCACATAGTTAATCCCAGCACTTGGAAGGCGGAGGCAGGTAGATCTCTGTGAGTTCAAGGTCAGCCTGGTCTGCACATTGAGTTCCAGGACAATCAGGTCTCTGTAGAGAGACCCTGTCTCTAAAAACCAATAATAACAATATTGACGGGAGGAAGGAAGATTAGCAGCCAGAGGCTCAACTTCTCAGTGACCTGGGGGCTCCCCAGGTTGGACTGTCCCAAGTCTAAGAGCTCACCCTTGCAGTTCTCTATCCTTGCTGAAGTCTAGCTCTTGGATAGAGGCTATAGCAGGCAGTGGGTGGCCTGAACTGGCCTGCGGTGCCCTCCTGCCGACCGTCTGGCCTGAGCACTGACCCACAGGCAGCTAGAGGGCGGTGGGACAGGCGGGGCTGTAGAGGGCTGTGGGTGCACACCCATTGCCTAATACCCCAAGCACGCAGCCAGCTCCAAGAAAGGGGAGGGGCAGGAACCAGAGAGACCTTGACAAGGGTTGGGACCAAGACAAGAGGGGGAAGAAAAGGGGGCTGCCATCACGGCAGGGAGGAAATAAGAGCAACCTGGTCCACCTTCTGTTTGATGAGAAAAGTAGAAGGCTCCTCTTCCTCTCATGAAGATGAAGAGTGTAGCGAAACCCTGTGGGAAGATCATCGAAGCCCTGAAGGGTGGAGGAACGTCAAATAAAAGAGTGGGGGCCTCTGGAGATGGGGGAATCAAGCAACTGAGGCGGTGACTAAAGCCAGGCTACACTCGGGAATCTCCTCCTCCTCCCCTTCCCTGATGTTTGCCTTGGCTAGGGTCTTGGGTGACTCATCTGTTGCTAAGCCGCTGATAGGGGCGGCCAGCCCAGGGAACCCAAATTATAGGCCCTGGAGGGATGGATGCGCCTTTGGCGGTGAGCTCAACTGTGCTGCCTCCCTCCACCTCACTGGTCTTCCATTGCAGTACCGAAGGCTACCACCCAGAGGTGCCAGAGATGTTGTGGACAAACCTGCTGGACGCCAAGGAAGCCCCCACATTCAGCAGTTTGCCCCAAATCTTGTAAATCACCCTGGAAATTTTACCCCCTTGTCCATTAGAGGCCCATGGATGGGCTGCCCATTCCCAGCTGGAAGGGTGGTGCTTGCTGCCTGCCTGTGTGTCAAATGCAAGAACTCTGAGCCCTGGTTACAAGCCCTTTCTAGATCCCAAGGTCTAAGCGAAGTTCCCTCCCCGCACTGGATCACTGGCCCCCTATACCTATTCCAATGAGCCTGTTTTGCTGCTGCTGCGTTTCTACTTCAATCCTCGGACGTTAACTGTAGGCACAAGTGACAGAGAGCTCTAGGTAACCAGCACCTAATAAGGGGCCTGGGGAGATTAGTAGTGAAAGTCCTTGTTGCTCTTGCAGAAGCCCCAGGTTCAATCCTTAGCACCCATGGGGGCTCACAACCATTCACAACCCTACTTTCATGGGATCCAACAGGCATGAGTTTCCTGCACAACATGCATGTAGGCAAAACATTCATACTATAAAGAAAAATAAGTAAATTTGACAAATAAATTTTGAAAAGAGAGAATTCAAGACCAGCTCTAGGCCATGCCTTTAGTCTGAACACAGGAGAGGCAGAGGCAAATGGACCTCAGGGAGTTCGAGGCTATGAGGCTAGCCTGGCGTACTTGATGAATTCCAGGCTAGCCTGAGATACATAGTGAGACCCTGCCTTACACCAACAATAACAAAATTCCAAGACAGACCCTGAAAAAGAAACATGCCTGGTATTTCCAAAGGATAGAAAGGCCAGTGAGGGGAGTAATTCTCCAGGGGAAAATTGAGATTGAAGAACTGGGAAGAAACGGGTGGTCTAAAGGAACTCAGATTCAAGGAGGCCTCCTAAGCCACTGTAAAGATCTTTAGTTTTGCCAGGCAGCGATGGTGGTGCATACCTTTATATCCTAGCACTTTCCTAGCACTCGGGAGGCAGAGGCACACAGATTTCTCTGAGTTCGAGGCCAGCCTGGTCTACAAAGCAAGTTCTTCCAGGACAGACAGGACTACACAGAGAAACCCTGGAAAGATTTGATCATGGAAATACTTATTTGTTTACTTTCTAAATTGTGTGTGTTTGTAGGTGTGTCCTTGGAGGCCAGAGGAGTTGGAGTTACAATGCAATTGTGAACTATCTGAAGTAGGTGCGGGGAACTGAACTCAGGTCCTCTGCAAGAATGGAAGATGCTCTTAACCACTGAGCCATCTCTCCAGACCCAACCTCGTCTTTAGAAGGATGATGGTCTTGACTGCTACTGGCAAGCAAACTGTGGAGTGGAAGGGACAAACGTGGAGATTCTCTAGGAAGAGGTGACAGTGGCTCCTCCCACCATGTAGCAGCAGAGGCATGAAAAGGGATCAGTTTAACATGAGGTGTAAAACCCATAAGCCAAAGGTTGATTCCAAAATTTAAAATTAAAAGATATATATCCCACCACTCAGTAGGCAGCAGCAGGCAGGTCTCTGAGTTCGAGGCCAGCCTGATCTACAAAGTGAGTTTCCAGAACAGCCAGGGCTACACAGGAAAAACCCTGTCTTGGAAAAAAAGATATACTATTATTATTTTACTCTATGTGTGTGGGTCCTTTACCCATATGTCTGTACACTACAAGTATGCCTGGTGCCTGCAGAGGCTAGCCCTGGTTCCAAGATTTTTGTCCTGAAGATGAAGGCCAGAGCTGTCACTTACTGAGATATAAATGGTCAAAGAAAGAGCAAATTTAACAACAGCAAGATTAAGAATTTAGTGTTGGATGTGTGAATTTCAAGGTGTTTACTTAAGTGTTAGGTATACATCTAGAATTCATAGCCAAAGTTATAAATCGGGAAATATAGGGGCTGGAGAGATGGCCCAGCAGTTAAGAGCACTGGCTGCTCCTCCAGAGGACCCGGGTTCAATTCCCAGCACCTACATGGTGCTCACAACCAGCTGAAACTGTCTAATGACCCCTCCGGACTCCAGTCATTCCCAGTCATGGAGCAGGACACACCTCCCCGGGACAGTTATGAAATCCAGCATCTCTTTGGATGATAGAACAACTGTAGAGGATGTTGAGTTGCATGTCGCCCAGGCTAGCTTCAAACTCTATATGTAGTTAAATATGACTTTGAATTCCTACCTCTGCTTCTCAAGTGGTAGGATTACAGGTGTGTGGCAGTGTACCTGGCTTTATCTTTTCTTTCTTTTTGCCATATCCACGGTCCAGCTCAGGATGTCATATGCTAGGCAAGTCATCTATGTATGTGTGTATATGTACAGTGTACACATGCATATGTGTGCTCATGCAGAGACCAGAGGTCAAAGTGAGATTGCTTCCTCTATTGCTTTCTGCCTTGTTTCTTATTTTTACTTTTCAACCTATTTTTAGTTATTTATTTATTTTTTATTTTATTTTATTTTATTTTATTTTTGTTTTTTCAAGACAAGGTTTCTCTGTGGTTTTGGAGCCTGTCCTGGAACTAGCTCTTGTAGACCAGGCTGGTCTCGAACTCACAGAGATCCGCCTGCCTCTGCCTCCCGAGTGCTGGGATTAAAGGCGTGCGCAACCACCGCCCGACTTATTTTTAATTTATTAAAAATGTTATTAAAAATTTCCATCTCCTCCCCTCCTCCCATTTTCTTCCCCTTCCACCCATCCCTCCCCCTCCCCTTCAACCTATTTTTAATTTTTATTTTATTTATTAGTGTGAGGAGTGCCGAGTGGGCATCATGGCGAACACCTGGAGGTCAAGAACAGTTTTGTGAAGTCAGTTCTCTCTTCTTCCTACTTTGGCACCAGTGGTCATAAATGTCTGTGGAGTTTTCCCGTCCCAGCAGTCACTTCCAAATTACCACACTGAGGTTTCTATTACTTTAAATGCTCGACTGATAGCTCGGGCTTATTATTAACTAACTCTTACATTCAAAACAACCCATTCCAGCCAGGCGGTGTGGCGCATGCGCCTTTAATCCCAACACTCAGGAGGCAGAGGCAGGTGGATCTCTATAAATTTGAGGCCAGCCTGGTCTAATAATCTATGTATTGCCACGTGGCTCATGGCTTTACCTGTCTTCTAGCATGTCTTATTTCCTGAGCAGCTGGCTGGTGTCTCTCCAACTCCTTCTGTCCCCCAGCATCCTCAGTCTGATCGCCCCTACCTATACTTTTTGCCTATCAGTCAATCAGTGTTTTATTAACAAGGAACATGGATGATAGGATTTCCCTGTTTTCAGTCTTGCTTCCATCCCCATAGAATTTCACCAATATACCAGATTGGAAAAGGTGTATGACACTGGACCCTGGTAGTGCACACCTTTAATCCCAAACTCAGGAGAAGAGGCAAGCAGATTGTTCAAGGCCAACCTGGTCTACAGAGTGAGTTCCAGGACAGCCAGGGCCTCACAGTGAAACCCTATCCTAAGCTGGGGGTGGGGAGATGGGGAGGTGAGGTGTATGTGACCCAGGCCTCAGTGGTGAGAAATTTGTTTTTTAAAAAAATATTTTATTTATTATGTGCAGTGTTCTGCCTCCATGTATGCCTGCAGGCCAGAAGAGAACACCAGATCTCATTGCAGATGATTGTGAACCACCATGTGGTTGCTGGGAATTGAACTCAGAACCTCTGGAAGAGCAGCCAGTGTTGTTTTTTTAATATTTATTTATTTATTTGTTTGTTTGTTTGTTTATTATATTCTTTCTGTGCGTATGCCTGAAGGCCAGAAGAGGGCACCAGACCTCATTACAGATGGTTGTGAGCCACCATATGGTTGCTGGGAATTGAACTCAGGACCTTTGGAAGAGCAGGCAATGCTCTTAACCGCTGAGCCACCTCTCCAGCCCGCAGCCAGTATTCTCAACCTCTGAACCATCTCTCCAACTCCCAGAAATTTCTTGGGTACAAAGTCAAGTCCATGTATATTGTTCATTCCTTTGACCTATTTATATGGGGCATTATTTGCAGAAACTCCTAGCTTTTAGACCTGTGTAAGATGCTTGACCCCTCCATATTAACCCTCAGGAAGGAGTCTTTGGAGGAAGCAAGTACACTAGGCTAAGATGGGGTCCAGGAATGACACTTCCTTTAAACACAAACAATGACTCCACCAAGCTTCCCTTGGGTTAATGTAGATCTCATTTTAAAACATTCGCACCTAGTGAGATGACTCAGTGAGCAAAGGAACTGCCACCAAGTTTAATGCCCCTGGGACTTGTATAATCGAAGGAGAGAACCAACTCTTACAAGTTGTTCTCTGATATGCATGTGATGGTGCTTCACACAGACCCACACACAAAGGTGATTTTAAGAAATCAATGAAAGGCAAGTGCCCCAGGAACAGTAACTAAATGTACTGGTCATTCCTTCCTTAGGGTGATTCACACTTCAGTTGGAAAGCCCAATCAATTCTGGGAGCCAAGTTCTTTGGGATCAGACTTAGGTGATCTAGTCAGACACAGAAGAGATAGAAACAAGAGGTCCCAAAAGGGTGGCAGGCAAGACCTAAAACTCAGTTTCTTTCTGCATCAATTCTGAAAAGGGACCTCAGCCTGCTCTGCTGCAGACTGGCAACCCACTGAGCCGCTGATAGGTAGAAAGGACCTACATAGGGTTTGAGTTCAAATACTCTGGGCTGGGGCTGGAGAGATGGCTCAGAGGTTAAGAGCATTGCCTGCTCTTCCAAAGGTCCTGAGTTCAATTCCCAGCAACCACGTGGTGGCTCACAACCATCTGTAATGAGGTCTGGTGCCCTCTTCTGGCCTGCAAGCATACACACAGACAGAATATTGTATACATAATTAATAAATAAATATTTAAAAAAAATACTCTGGGCTGTCAGGCCTAGGGGAGCATGCCTCTAATCTCCTCTTCAGAGGCGGAGGCAGGGAGGTCAGAAGTTCAGGACCACTTAGACTATATCTGAATTTGAGGCTAGCATAGGCTACGTGAAGACCTTATCTCAGCAAATAAACAGTAAAAGAGGCTCAGCATTTAAGAGCACTTGCAGAGGACTGGGGTTTGGTTCCCGGCACCCACATAACGGCTCACAAGCATCTGTACCTCCAGTTCCAGGGAATCTGAAAGCCCCTTCTGGCCACTGAGGACACTGCACACTGCACACACATATGCAACATGCAGGCAAAATACTCACATACATTAAAAAAAATTAAACAAAAAGACTCTCTCCTTTCCCCACAAAATACCACTGGGCTTGCTTTTGAATTTGAGATAGGATTTTACTATGTACCCCAGATGGCTGTGCTGGTACCGAACTCGCTCTGTAGACCAGGCTGGCCTCGGACTCACAGAGATCTGCTACCTTTGCCTCCCAAGTGCTGGGATTAAAGGCGTGCGCCTCCACTGCCTCAGCCTTCCAAGTTCTGGATCTGGCAGGCATGTACCACCATACAGAGTTGGTCTGAGATTTACTTACTACTTTTTCATTAACTATTAATTTGTTGTTGTTTGAGGTGGGATCTTGCTACCTATCTCAGGGTTGTCTCAAATTTGGGGCCATTAAATTGGGCAGTAGTGGCGCACGCCCTTAATCTGGTTCAGGAGGCAGAGGCAGGCGGATCTCTGTGAGTGTGAGGCCAGCCTGGTCTACAGAGCTAGTTCCAGGACAGCTAGAGCTGCTACACAGATAAACCCTAGAGCCATCTTATTATATCAGAGTTCCAAGTGCTGGGATCATAGGCATGCTCCACCATGCCTAGCTGGTCTGATTGCATGTATTTATTTAGAGTGTGTGTGTACACATGTAGAGATTAAAAGTTTTTAAAGTCAGCTCTCCTTTCATCAATCCCAGGGATTGAACTTGGGTCATCTGGTTTGCCAGCAAGCACTTTCACCTGCTTTTTACTTATGTATATAATGTATATGTGCTTGTACATGTGTCCACATTCACATGTGGATGCCCTTGGAGTCGAGAAGAGGAAGCTGGAACTTGAGTTATAGGCAGTTATAAAACTGCCTGACTTGTATGCTGGGAAACAAACTCAGGCTCTCTCTCTCTCTCTCTCTCTCTCTCTCTCTCTCTCTCTCTCTC
>NW_026068233.1:353909-439061 GCF_014885135.2 Alexandromys fortis
CTCTCTCTCTCTCTCTCTCTCTCTCTCTCTCTCTCTCTCTCTCTCTCTCTCTCTCTCTCTCTCTGCTTTTTGAATAGGGTTTCTTTGTGAAGCCTTGACTATCCTGGAATCTGCTACATAGACTATGCTGGTCTTGAACTCACAGAACTCAGCCAGCCTCTACCTCTCAGCTGCTAGAATTAAAGGTGTGCGCCTCCATGCCTGGTACTGCTTTTGTGTTTTGAGAGTGTCTTCTGTATGCAAGGATGTGGAGGATAACCTTGGACTTCTGATCTTTCTGCCTCCTGAGTGCTGGGTTTATTCCTGGTTTCCTTTGTTTGTTCTTTGGTTTTTCAAGACAGGGTTTCTCTGTAGCTTTGGGGCCTGTGCTGGAACTCACTCTGTAGACCAGGCTGACCTCAAACTCACAGAGATCCACCTGCCTCTGCCTCCTGAGTGCTGGGATTAAAGGTGTGCGCCACCACTGCCTGGCCCATTCCTGATTTTTGTAGTACTCGGGATCTAACCCAGGGCTTTATACATACTAGGCAAGCACTCTACCCCAGTGCCTGGGAACACAGCTTTAACATTGCTTCATTTATTAGCTGGGAACTGGAACCTGGAACCACTGCCTCGTCCATTGTTTCCTCTGTAAAGTGGAAGAGAGGAAAAAGATTAGATCCTCCAGCGGTGGGGCTTCTCTGTGTGGTAGTGGGACATGATATTCAGGTGGGCAGTGCCCTCTTATATTCCACATAGGGGACAGCAGCCTGGAAATCCTAGGCTACCACAACTCTGAAGGTAATTAGAGTCTTGGGAAAGAAGAGTTACAGGCACTGGGGTGAGAGTGGGGAAACAACAGGATTTTGGGGTACTGCAGAAATTTGGGAGAAAAATCCAGTGAAAAGCAGAAAACACATGCATGGGAGGCACAAATTTGCTAATCTTTAATTAAAAAATATTTATTTTATGTATGTGCAAATGCTTTGCCTGTGTGTATGTACATGCACCTGTGTGTGCTTGGTGCCAGTAGGGTTCAGACAGCGCCAGACTCGGGAACTGGAGTTACAGGTGGCTGTGAGCCACCACATGGGTCCCCAGAGTGGAGGCTGGAGCCTCTGGAAGAGCAGCCGGTGCTCTAAACCATTGAGCCATCTCTCCAGGCCCCCACATTCCTTGATCTTGAGCTAGGCAGGTAGGGTGGCACATGTCCCAGCAGCCGGGCGACTACATTAAAATTCCCTGTTAGGTAGGATGCCATGGCAAGATCCTGTCACAAAACCAGCAGCAAGAACAAAAACAAAACAAACCTGCTGCTGCATGTTCCTTTAGGGAGCATTCTTTCTTCCCAGTCCTCAGCATTACCTGACAGTTGCTCCTCTGCTCCATCCTTTCTGAGTCTAGTTGCCGGAGAAACCAGCCTGGTTCATCTCCATGACTCCCTCTGCTAATGACACGCACAGGTTGACACATGCGGTAGAGTGACACACCATAGCATGACACAAGGGACCCAGAGTGACAGAATGACACATACATGCACATAGTTAATCCACCCTACACACACACACACTCATCCACCCACCTGCAAACACAATCCAGACACGCTTGAGTCAGGCTTCTGGACCTCTCCTTCCACAGCCCCCACCTCCTTTCTGATACACTGCTTTAAATGGTGACTGTAGCAAAAATGACTTCACGATTTCCCCGTTCTGAGCCAGCTAACACAATTATTTGGAAAGGGCTCAAACGTCCTTCTTTAGAAGTTTCTGGATATGCTAGAGCACAGGAGCGCGCACCTTGGAACAGATGTTTATTTCTGCCCGACCTCACACTGTGACACACAGACACTTGCGCTCTCCTAGCCCACATAACGCAAACTGCTGCACGGTTATGAGTTTCTCTTCACCACTAGCTCAGTTTGATCAGCCTACCCCTACACCCCACGCCCGGGAATCCCTGACCACAGCTCCACCCATGTGCTGTCTCCCTCTTTTCCTTCTCTGTCCCGCCGTCGGGGTTCCTGGACAAGGAAGCATCTCTTGGGACATCGCTGGCCAGACCACACAGCTTTCATCCCGCCATTCAGGAGAAGGAAGGGAAAGGACCATAGTGTGGGGGGGGGCACACAGGGTGACATCGATGGGACAGCCCACCACGCGCGCGTGGGGAGGCAATCCAGACTACAGACAGGTTGTCACTAAGCACTTTGTCTCCGCGCCCCCTGGCGGATACTGGTCCCCGACGTGCTCCGGACGCGAAGAGTGAGGCGGGCGCGCGTGGGAGGCCATCCCCAAGGGGAGGGGTCGGCGGCCAGTACAGACCTGGAGGCGGGGGCCACCAGGCAGGGGGCGGGGGTGAGCCCCGATGGCTAGTCCGTCAGCTCTTTGCTCAGACTGGCTAGAGCCACAACTTTGCTCGCTACTCATTGTCTGTGGCCCTGACCGGTGCGCCCTGGTGCCATAGTGCGGCCCGGAGGGGCAGCCTCTTCTCGTCATTGCAGTCAGAGCCGCAACTCTAAGAGGCGGTGCCTCCCGCAGTGGCTGCTTCAGCCCAACAGCCAGGGCAGCAAACCATGCTGCCTGCGGCCCGCCTCCAGAGTTACTAGATCCAGCCTGCCAACTCTCACCACTGCCCTCACCGCCGCGTCCAGTCCCACCGTCGCGGGCAGCAACCAAAGTCGCCAGAACTGCAGCACAGAACCGGCAAGGCCAGGCAGGCCATGGGGCTCTGGGTGCTGCTGCCCAGCTGGGTTTCTGCTACGTTGCTACTGGCACTGACCGCCCTGCCCGCAGCCCTGGCCGCCAACAGCAGTGGCCGATGGTGGTAAGTGAGCCAGTATGGGGTCGCCACTTGTTCTGGGGCACAGAGCCAGGAACCGGCCTTACCCAGCTCCCACACTGTGAGGATCACCAACCCACAGACTCCTGCCTGCACCATGACTTCACCACATCCAGGGTGCTCTCACCTAAAACTAACCCAAAGACCAGCTCTGCTGAAGAGGGGCAAGTCATTTGCAAGTAGAAGTCCAGATACACCAGAGCCCACCCCATCTAATAGAATCCTTTCCCACTGAGCACCAGGTCCAGGCTCACTGTAATGGGTATTTAGGTGTCCCTCGGGTCTTGAATCAAAGAACCAGTTACTAGCCTGGAAAAGAGGGGACAAAAAGATGGGATTCCTAAACATTTCAAGGTGGGCAAGGCTGCAGGCTCGATTCCTCTCAGGGGCTGCCTTGAAGGAAGATGGAAGAGCTAAGGAAGCCATGCATGGACTCATAGTGCCTTCCCTGTCCACTCACTAAACCTAGGGCTCCTGGGGGCTCAGTTCTACCAAACTCAAGAGCCCAGGGCTCTCCTTGGGCACAAAGGCCCAGGCGAGGACAGGGTTGGTACAGTCCGTCCGCATGGTTAATGTTCAGGTCCCCTTCCCCAGACTGAGCCCTCATGCATCCCTCCAGGGGCATCGTGAACATAGCCTCCTCGACAAACCTGCTAACGGATTCCAAGAGTCTGCAGCTGGTCCTAGAGCCCAGTCTGCAGCTACTGAGCCGCAAGCAGCGGCGACTGATCCGCCAGAACCCGGGGATCCTGCACAGCGTGAGTGGAGGGCTGCAGAGCGCAGTGCGAGAGTGCAAGTGGCAATTCCGGAACCGCCGCTGGAACTGCCCTACTGCTCCGGGGCCCCACCTCTTCGGCAAGATCGTCAACCGAGGTGGGTGCCCAGGAAAGCTACGCTTCCGGGATTAGGGGAAAAGCAGGGTCAGCTCCAGGGCATGGGCGGGCGAATGCAGGGAAGACGTCTCAGACGTCACAGGGCTCCGCGATCAACCTGAGGATGGCCTGATGCCCTGTGCTAACGTAGGTCAGACTTAGGCACCAGGTTCTTTCCAGCTACGCATTTTGGGCATGATCTTTAACTTTGCTGAGCCACTGACCCACGGAAAGGGAATTCCGGATCGTGGGCACTGGGCGACAGTTGCCCTTTTCCAGCCTCCCTCAGAGGTGCCTTGGGAAACTGTTCGCTGAGGGCCAGGGTTGTGCTTCGCACTCAGCAAAGTTTGCACCTCCAACACAGCCCAGAGTTTGTCTGATAGAGATCTTGGCTATGCGAAGTTGATCTACTTGGGATATCTTCTTTGGAGCTGTCCCATTTACGCTCCAGATCCGAGTCTCAGTAAAGCACGGTGAGGAGTGTGTTCATGGATTCACGCACGCGCACCTGCTTTCTCTATGAGACCTGGAGACCAGCTTTTCAGCACTTCGGCCTGTCGGGTTTTCAGGACTCCAAGGGCCGAGTGTCTGGGTGTTGAACTGTAGGGTACCAAACCTTCCAAAGAGGGTGCTGACTCTGCCCCACGCATTCTCTCAACTGGTGCGGGGTCGCTTCACCCACAGGCTGCCGGGAAACAGCATTTATCTTCGCAATCACCTCCGCCGGGGTCACACATTCGGTGGCGCGCTCCTGCTCCGAAGGCTCCATTGAGTCTTGCACCTGTGATTACCGGCGGCGCGGCCCTGGGGGCCCCGACTGGCATTGGGGGGGCTGCAGCGACAATATCGACTTTGGCCGCCTCTTCGGCCGAGAATTCGTGGACTCTGGGGAGAAGGGGCGGGATCTGCGCTTCCTCATGAACCTTCACAACAACGAGGCAGGGCGCACGGTACGTCCGGTTGTGCGCTGGAGCCAGCGGCAGGGGCGGGGGTGGAGTGCCGTAAAGGTCCTGGATGAGGCCAGAGGCACACGGAGAGGGCTTCCTGAGGGAGTGGGAGTCTCGCAGGGAAGTCGGAGAAGAGGTGGTGGCTGAGGGCAAAGGGATTCCTGATCTGATGACAGACTAGATTAGGTTAACAGGCTAAACAACACATAGAATGTATTGCTATGGCTCCATTGCACACTTGTTTAAAGTAAAACTGACTCGCTGATGTGGATGGAGCAGAGCTTGGCCAAGTATCCACATCTCAGCAAGCTATTTCTCACTTCCCCTCCCCTGGGCTTTGTTACACCTGGACCTTGGCTAAAGTTTCCACAGCATCCACTGACGAGGGCGGGGGAAGTGGAGTGGGTGAGGGTGTATGAGATGTTGACTTTGACCCTGCGATACTTTTCCTTCCCTCCTCCCCCAGACCGTGTTCTCTGAGATGCGACAGGAGTGCAAATGCCACGGGATGTCCGGTTCATGCACGGTACGCACGTGTTGGATGCGGCTGCCCACGCTGCGCGCTGTGGGCGACGTGCTGCGCGACCGCTTCGACGGCGCCTCCCGCGTCCTTTACGGCAACCGGGGTAACAACCGCGCTTCGCGGGCTGAGCTGCTGCGCCTGGAGCCAGAAGACCCCGCGCACAAGCCGCCCTCCCCTCACGACCTTGTCTACTTCGAGAAATCGCCCAACTTCTGCACATACAGCGGGCGCCTGGGCACAGTCGGCACAGCCGGGCGTGCTTGCAATAGCTCGTCTCCCGCGCTGGACGGCTGCGAGCTGCTGTGCTGTGGCCGGGGCCACCGCACGCGCACGCAGCGCGTCACCGAGCGTTGCAACTGCACCTTCCATTGGTGCTGCCACGTCAGCTGCCGCAACTGCACGCACACGCGCATACTGCACGAGTGTCTATGAGGCGCTGCGCCTCCGGGAACTCTCTTCAGTTCTCTCTCCCCTGACAAACTCGCAGGTACTCAAGACCCACCCTATTCGCCCACCCCAGGACCTCCAGCACATTCCCGAGGCTCACAGTGACCCATCTCTCCCACCTCCTACCTGGGGGCTTCTTAAACCACTTGCCTGAGGCAGCACCAACCCTTTTGCCATCCTGAGGGCCCTGCCCCAACCTACCTACCTCCCTCTTAGTGGGAGACCCCTTGTTGCACTGCCCCCTACTTGGCCAGGGGGTGAGAGGAGGTTTCTCTTCTCCTGGGGGAATGGGAGTCAGCTATGAGGTGTTGCAGTCCCTGCTGTATTGTGCCCATGACCTTTCTATTCCCTTTTCTTCCAGTCTCTCAGTGTTTCTCGAGGCCCTTCCAGTCTCCAGCCAAGACACCTGGGTGTCAGGGTCTTTCCCCTTCCACCTGTAGGTTCCAAGGTGAAAGGGAGGGCGGCTGTGGTGATGTGGGAAATGAGGTTAGGAAACCCAGCAGAAAAACCTCGGTTCTCCTAGTCTGTTATGGAGCCACTGAACAGCTGCAAACCATGCCTCCCTCAGCCACCTCCCACCCCTTCCTGTCCTGCCTCCTCATCAGTGTGTAAATAATTTGCACTGAAACGTGGATACAAAGCCACGAGTTTGGTTATGTAAATAAAACTATTTATTGTGCTGGGTCCCAGCCTGGCTTGCAGAGAACACCTTCACCCCTACTCCTCTGTTCTGCCCTCCACCTTGTTGTTATCCAACCTCTTGTCTTTCACCCGGTTTCTCAAAGATGCCCTTGCCCACCGGATCAGTATTTCCTTCCACTGTAGCTGTTAGTGGCTCTTCGCCCCCACCAATGTATCTTTCTCTGAAGAATAAAATCACTATTTTTATCAATGACTCTGTTCCTTGAATCCAGAACACAACATGGTTTACAGTGTCCGCTTGCCCTCCAGGATACTCACTTTTCTTAACCAGATAGAAGAGATATATTGTTGAAGAACTCCTTTCCTGGCCCTGAAAGAGGACCCAGAGGGTCTGACCCTTGGATGACCCTAACTGGAGCCACTAGGGATCCTTGCAGGGCTCTCCCTACTATTCCGGCAGCAGCTGACACATGCCCCAACTTGATGGACACTCAGCAGACCGACAGTGTCGTCTCCTACCCGAAAAAGCTGGGAGATAGCTGCAATGGAATGATGGCTGTGACCAAGGCCTGAAGAACAGAAAGAAAAGCCCAAGTGGAAGGGTGCCGTTGTCCCTGAGATAGATGTCTCTTTTGATGGAGTAGTGGAAAGACATATCTCCCACACGTTTCCTATAAGACTTGGAGCCTCCTAAGAGTATCCCAACTCTAGCCTTGAGGTAAGGAAAATCCGGGTAACAAGTCTTAGGGCCTAGACCTGGACCAGAAAGCTTAGGGACACTAGCAAAACAGAAGAAAGGAGCGGAGGGCATTGGTATCCAAACTGGAGTGAGCCTTAAAATAGCGCCACCGAAAGGAAACCCAAGAGTGATTGGTCCACAGACAAATCATTGAGCTAACAACTCCGACAGAGAACCAGAATGAGGGTTCCATTATTAACAGTACCTGCAGGACCCCTGACCCCAATCCTGTCTTCCTGCCTTTCTAGGCAAACTATACCCATATCCCTGACAAGGGAACAGGAATCCTTCCTAAACTCTACTGCCTGCTCTTAGGCCATAGCCTCTTCCCCACAAGAGGGGACCAGAAAGACAGCAATGGAAGCTACCAGAACACCTTTGCAAGAGCAATAACTGGTCTTGGTCGACTTGAGAGTTTCTTCCTCTTCCCAGAGTCCTTTGCTGTCTTTGAAGGCTACCACTACTCTCTGGAGGGAATGAACTATGACCCCTTTGGTTCTGAATCGAGGTCTTCTCAACCCTGCAGTGACATTCCTTTCCCTTTCTCTCCATTGGCAAAGCTGGAACCACCTCAGGTCTGATGAGTGGATCCAACTTTGGGGAGCGGGATCTAAAAGGCCCTGGGTTTCCAACGAAGGTCATCTAGCAGCGAAGAGTCAATCCTAACCCAAGAAGAACTAATAACTCCTCAATTATCCCTAAGTAAGAAGTTAGTGGGCTGTCCCAGGGTGTGTGTGTATGCTGTGTTAAGCTTGGGTCACTGATAGACAATGCCCAGTATTAGGGAGAAGGAACAGGATGGGAAAACCCAGGCCAGTCTCCAATTACACTCACCTAATTCTTAACTCCAGGAGTGGGACCTGGAAACTGGGGTCCTAAGTTCTCTCTCTCTCTCTCTCTCTCTCTCTCTCTCTCTCTCTCTGTGTGTGTGTGTGTGTGTGTGTGCGCGCGCGCGTGCACATGTGCGTGTGTTCCTAAATAGGTATTCAACATATCTCTTGCTTTCTCAGTCTCTGTTGCCCTGACTGCTAATTGGGAATAGTCACCATTGTCCTTTAAGCAGTTGATAAGGTTTAAAAGAGACAGTATTTGTTACGGCTTGGGTCATGTGGACAATTACTGATACCTTTTCCATACCAGCTGTATGTCAAATACTGGCAATGTGGTGATGTGCAAGTCAGAGATCCAGGCAGGGAAACAACTTCACCAAGAAGGCCCTCTGTGTACACAGGAAATTGGAAGACAGACCAGTACCCTGGCCTTCAGCATGGCAAACACCCTCCTTTTCCAGGGGCTGGAATTTGGAAGAAGGGTACCGTAGTAAAATACAGGATAAGGCTCGGTACTAATAGAGAATGCACAGGGCTGGGAGTGTGCATTAAGGTGGAGCATTGTGAGGACCTGGGTCTGAGCCCCAGCACTTGCTGGAGGCGAGGTTAATGGGCTGTGGGTTTTACAAGTACAGCCTAGGAGCTGAGTGTCACCTGCGTTATCTCTCCTGTACACTCTGAGCTAGAATCGGTTTATCGGTAGATATGGGGTCGGGATCTGGCGAGGGCTGTACCTAGAGAGAGTCTCAGGGCCCAAAACACCAGGTGATGCCTGATGGCCTAAGATAAGACAGTCGTCATCCCTCGTCATTGGGAATGTGCCTGAGGAAACTTCCTGCAGCTTCCACCCACCTCTGACCTTCAGGTGCCACACAAATACACAGCAGGGAGGTGAGGCTGCCAAGGACCCTGGACACAAAGCTGACTTCAGTAAATGTTGTAAGGACTAGTCCTGAAATATCCCAGGGTGGAGGAAAAGCTGAGAAGACCGAGACAGGCAGCGGGCTGCGCTGTGCAGTCCCTGGGGGGTCAGCAAGCCAACTCCATGAACACCCTATCCTTGCGCCTTGGAAAAACCCTGTCAGTGGGGCTGCAAATACCCTCGGGTCCAGCCCCCCTTCCCTATGGCCCCAGGCAGGCTCAGTCCTCTCCTCCAGGCCAGAGGGAGAAAAATAACAAAATGAGGAGAAAATAAGCTGTTAGGCTGTGGTGTGAGCAGGAATATCCGTGCAGAGCTACCCACCACCCATCTTCACTCACTTTTTCCACACCCAGCCAGGGCCCAGCATGAGACAGACCACCCCCTTGCCCCCTCCCCCGTCTGGGCTAAAAGCAGACATGCTGGGTTGGTGAGAGAGCAGCAGGTTATAAATATGCCCAGGGAAATGCCGCCAACTCGCTCTCCTGTCATCCCCTGGGAGGGGGCAGGGTGGGGTGGCACCTAGGGAGGAACCAGGGCTGCCCTCTTCCCTGAGGCCCGGGAGGAAGTGGGACTTCCAACCAGCTACTGCAACATTTGTTTGTTTGTTTGTTTCGACCTTTCCCAGATGAATGAACCACCACTGTTACACATACATTTAGCCATTTGTTTACCCCACGCGTGGGGTTCCCCACCCTCCCTGGTACTGAGAGCATAAGTCTAGCTTGAAAGGACTCTGCTGGGCACTCAGGGTCAAGGTGCAATCCTGGGTTGTTGCTTCTTTTCCTTACACCCTTAATAAAACAGTTCAATCATTCATTGAGTCATAGTTCAATCATTCATTCACTCACTCACTAGCAGGCCATATCCCAAGGTGTGCACATACAACTGCTGTCACAAATGCACACACGCACGTTCTATTCCTGTGTGTTCACATCGGTCCCAGTCTGGCCTGCATCCAGGGTGCTCTGCCTTTAGCCTGGTGGCATCCTCAGGGGAGGGGATTGGCTATCTAGCATTAGCACTGTCTTGGAGTAGGTTATATGAGGCGCTGGATAAAAGGAGTTGAGAATAAGATCCCTCATTGCATTGCCTGCCTAACTTTTCCTGGTAGATGAGATCTCTCTCTTCCCATTTATCCTCTCCAAGACTGCAGTGTACCAGCAGGTAGGAAGGGAGAGCCATTCTGTGGGATGCCTAGGGTACCCGCCCAGGCTACTAGAGCCTCCCAGCCACTTTGCTAAGTAGATGCCCATCTAGGCAAGAGGGGCAAGCCCTCCTCTTCCAGGGCTGAACCCCTCCCTACTCCTTCCTCCCTATTAATCCTCGGAAGTGAAGGGGCCGTCCCTGGCGGCCCTTCAGCCCTATTGTGGCCCCTCGCCCTCCTCGGCTGGCGTCTAATTAACTCCTCCTGCCCCTGGTTTTGTGTGCCCCCCTTACTCCACCTTGTCGGCCCCGCCCCTCCGCTCGGCCCGCTCCCCCCGACGGACATTCCTGTCAGGCCGGGCCAGTGTGCCAGGGCAACCAGGGCCAGACCGAGGCCTAATCCCCCCTCCGCCTGGCCGGGCTCAGGGAGCCCCACTCACCTCCCGGCTCTCTGGGGGCTGCTCGGCTCTGCTGTGGCGGAGACACACAATCAGGACAAAGGCGCAGCCCCCAGGGGGCTAACTCAGCCTTCACGCCCAGGTTGTGCGGCATTTGGGGAGTTTAATGAATTGTCCATCACGCCTTTCAGGGCCCGCCCGTCAGCCTGGATTAATCTTCGGAGCCCTGGTGGGGTAGGAGACACTAAGCCTGTATTTATTACTCTCCCATTGTCACTAATTGAGGTAATTATCTGTGACTCTGGCCTGGCCAACAATGCCGCATTCACTCCCGGGACCTCGATGGGCCTGGCTCCCACTCTCAGCACCAACCCTCCCTCCCTTCCTCTCCAAAACGCGCCAAGGGCTAAGATGGGCCCTGGAGCATGTTGGGAAAATGGACGACGTTCCATAATGTTCCACCTTCAAGTAGTGTCTCCCAAAGCCACCACCACTGTGGAGTTGTGTTGCGAAGAAACCCTCGATTCTCCTAAAGTAGGTGAGAAAAGAAAGCGGACAGATTTGTCATACAGAGCCCGGGACCCACAGCCAGGCTGGCACTCCTTCTTTCTGGGTAGGTGGCATCAAGGTGCCCCGGTAGTCAACAGGACTCTGGAGTACTGGGAGGCATACTATTCCCTACTAGGTGTACTCTGAAGAGGTTTCGGAAGCTACCAGAGCTGAAAGAGTGGCTGTGGGTATGTTGGAGAAGGCTAAAAAGAACAGAAAGGGTGGGTGTGATGGGGAGCGGAAGGGCAGGTGAAGAGCCACCCTGGGAAGACAGTCCAGAGTCAGACTATCCCCCACATCCACACCAAAGTGACGGTTAAATAAAAACTAGCTTAGATATGTGAGTGGTTCCAAAGATAGATGACATATGAAGATGGTTTTCTGGGTCCTTGGGAGCAAGTGTGTGTGTTCATATGGTGTGTGTATGACATGTGGGTGCCCATGTATGCTTGTGTGTGCTTGTGTGATGTGTGTGTGTTTAAGGTATAATAAAAAAGGGAAGACTTGAGTGAGATTAGGACGTGAGATTCTTGAGGGCAGAAATTATGTTTTGGTCACTGTTATTTTTACAAGATTTTAATATTATACCTAGCCTAACAGGATAGATCAGGCCAGTAGTTGCACAGAAGTTGAGGTCTGTTGGATCTTCTCTTAAACAGCTATCCTCGGGCTCTTCATCCATCTAGTACTTGGTAGAAAGAGTTGTCTACATCATTCCTGGACAGTCCTGGCTGGGCAACTGACCCGCTGAAGCGCTAAGGATCCTGGCAGATCTCAGAGCTAAAGTTCGAGCAGCGCCACCTTGCGGTAGATATGGGAGAGCTTCCGGAGGCACTGGTTGAGAAGATAAAGCTGCAGGCGGGGTCTGAACGGCAACCATCCTCCTTTATGTTACACGTTGTCATGGCAGGGCTGCTTTTACAGTTTTTATTTTAAATCATCCCTCCATTTTTTTTGAAAGGAGCGTATCATGCATCCCAGGCTGGCCTCAAGTTTCCTATGTGCTGAGGATAACGGTGAATACCTGATCCTTTTGCCTGTACCTCCTGAGTGCTAGGATTTGTGGGGCAACCATGCCGTGTATAGAGTTCTGGGGACCAGATGAGGGGCTTTGTGCTTGGTAGACAGGTACTCTTATCAACATAGTTACATCCCCAGGCTTCATTACCCCCTTCTTACACCATCCTTTACTGAGGATGTGTTCCATGCCCGGCCCTAGGGGCTACAAAGTCAAACATTATTGTTAAGTAACTCAGATAGCAGCAAAAATTCAAATGATAATAAAAACAACAAAGGTGGAACTGGAGAGGTGGCTTAGCAGCTAAGAGCACTAACTTCTCTTCAGAGAACCCAGGTTCAAGTCCCAGGACCCACACAGTGGTTCACAGCTGCCTGTAACTCCAGTTCCAGGAGATCTGACAACCTAACATATGTGCAAGGAAAACACCAACGTACATAAAATAAAAATAAATAATTTTTTTTAAAAATCAACAAAGGTGCCAGGCACAGGCCTTTTCTCCCAGCATTTGGGAGGCAAAGGCAAGTGGATCTCTGGGAGTTCAAGCTCAGTTTGGTTAAAATAGAAAGTTCCAGGTAAGCCAGGTAAATGAGGCCCTGTCTCAAGTAGAGTACCACCACCACTGCCACAGCAAAACCAAAACCAAAAAGAGAGGACACAGCAGGGGTCGTGATCAAGAATCAGGAAAATGTTCAGCACTGAAATACAGGAAGGTATTACCAGTTTGAAACTATGTGTCATCTCTCTTTCAAATCCATTCACAAAAGTCCCTGCGTTTCTTTGGTCAGATTAGGGTCTCAATGCCTTTCCCATGTTGACCTCGAATTCCTGGGCTCAAGATATCTCCACTCTCAACCCTCCCAAGTAACTGGGATAACTGGAACTAGAGGTGTCTAGTTCTGCCCCTTTGAAGGTCAGAAGCTTTGCTCTCACATCTAAGCTCTCTGTGATCTGTTCCTCTTTCTTCTCTGGGACTTGGTTCCCTGTGGAAGCCATATGTCTTCCCATATGCTGGACTCACCTCTTCCCTCATCTCGGTGAGAACCACCTCAAACACCCCTACCCCCCAGGAGACTCTTCCATTTTCCCTTGGCAAAGGGCCCTTGTCTGTCTGAGCTCTGAAATGCTTTGCTGTTGGGACTATTCTTGATGACATCCACTGGCCATCCTTGTATGTGATGGTGTGATGGACTAGGTTACATGGCTGAGGACACAAGCTCCATGCCATCCTTTCCAGCACTGAGATGGGGGCATCATAGGGCCCCATTAAACCATGAATGGGTGGGGGGTGAGGAAATAGACGCATGGGTAGCTGAAAATGGAGAGGGGCTCAGATAGATGGCAGGTGAGTCGGTGGATAGATAAGTAAATGGATAGGTGGGATGTATGGATGCATGCATGCGTGCATGCATGAATGCATGAATGACTGGATGCATGGATGGAGCATCCATCCACAGAATGACTCCCCAATCCTATATAATGTGCTGGGAGGGTTCCCCAATTTGAATGTCACCCTTGCACAGACACCATGCTGATCTCCTCCCTATGGCTCCAATTTTAGTATATGTGTGAGTTCCCTGAAGGTAGACACATGACTGGATTTCTGTGCTCCTGGCACACATGGTAAATGGACGAGTGAACACATGACTAATTACAGGAAGACCACTATCCTATCCTCCATGGACACACTCTGCACACATCCCAAGTCCCTCTCTGTGGTAGCGGTTTCTCCTGCCTCCCGCTCCTCTCTCAAGAACATATCCACACCACTGATCTCTCTGGTGTCACAGTTACAACTTGTGTCTGTCTGGGTTTCCTTATCCAGCTAGCCTCAGGACACCTCCGAGTTCTCCTAAATCTGAAAAGGGCAGGGTTCCTGACTTCCCTAACACCTTATCAAGTATGACAGAAGTGTGGGGTAGAAAATATTTCAAGGAAGAACTGGGCTGCTGGGGAATCCGAGAGTCCCTATTTGGGGTCCCCTGTTAACCTAAGATCTGGTGCCCCTAATCAAGTAGTTCCCCTGCACCTGCTGTCTTTTCTCCCAATCAGAGAGGCAGTTCCAAGGAGGGGGATGGTTGTGGCCTCATTCGGGAGGCTGGGTGGCTAGCAGACACAGCTAGATTTAGAAGTCATTTTCACAGCAGGGAGTCTCTAACCTGCCACCCACAGGGCCCCGTGGGGACAGCCTAAGATACTACTTACCCGGGTCTGGCCTGAACCCTGTAGCCATTCCTCTCTCTCTCTCCTTCTCTCCCAGAACTTTGGTGGCTGGTTCTGACTTCATCCTTGGCAAACTCTGGAAGAAGGCATGTGTTTCCCCACACCCTAAAGACCCAAATGGTTCTTGCACGAAGGAGGCGGCTGTTATCTAACCTAGGATTTGTATTTTTCAGTGCTGAAACTCAAACTCAGGACTTTGTACTGTCTAGGCCACCATGCTACTGCTGAGCCCTTCAACCTTCCTCTCCTGGGGACGGGCTGTGCTCCCTGACCCCTTCATTTTTAGAGAGAGAATCTTGATGGGCTGGACAGGGCTGGAATTCACTATGTAAACCAGGCTAGGCTCAAACTTACAACCATTCTCCTATCTCTGCCTCCAGTTTACAGGAAAGTGCAACCATGCCTGGCGTCTCTTTTTAAAATATATGTTTGTTTTTGCCTGGATGCCCTGGAACTCACTCTGTAGACCAGGCTGACCTTAAAACACCCAGAGATCTGCCTGCCTCTGCCTCCTGAGTGCTGGGATTAAAGGTGTGCACCACCAACCAAGTTCCTTTCTAACTTGTATCTAAATGTCATCTCCTCCATGGACTTTCCCTGGATCTTATAAAACTAGGATCTCCCTTGATAGGCTCCTCCCAGAATTTGATGCAAGAGCCCAGTTCTTTATCACATTGCCAGGCGGGCCTTGCCATTTCTGCTCTTTCTAGCCCAGGCGGTGCTCAGAAATAGCAGTGAAAAGGGTAAAGACCTTTGATACCTTTGATCTTTGCCCAGCGTGACCTGGCCCCTCCTTGCCCTCCTCCACCGAGAGCAACGGGAAATGTGTAGGTGACAAACAGGACGGCAGGTGAATATTCCTGGGAAGATCCGACTAGTGAATGCCGCCCCTAGATTTGGGAAACCCGAATGGGAGACCCGCGGCTGGCTGTGGACCGGGAGCCCTGCCCCCTCCGCGTCCCGCCTTTGGGTCTCTCCGGGTGTGTTGTCAAGCTAATTGGAGAATGAAAGTCTAAGTGGTTTGAAAGCGGTCTAAAGAGTTGCGGGAGTCGGGGTTGGCGGGATTCGATGGGAATAGGGACAGAGGCGGGGCGGGGGATGGGTTCGACCTGGCGACCGAGTCTGGGCGAAGCCCCCGCTCCTGCCCAGTGGCTAAATTTACCTAGACTGACTCAGCCCTTGCCCGGAATGGGGGGGCGGGGTGGTGCACGAGGGCAGAGGGAAGAGCGGGCAGGGGTGGGGCAGGGGGACAAGAAAAGGAGAGTCCCAGCCAGGGAGACAGGATGGACCCGAAGTTTCCACCAGCGAAGAGTGCCCCCCCCCCCGCCAAGAAGGCTCGAGGGAGGGACAGGTGGGGCTAGATCAGCAAAGAAAGACTCCAGAGCTGCATAAAGGGAAGAGTAGATTTATTGGGTGCCTACTATGTGCCAGGCACTCTGCAAGGCGCCTTATATACATTACCGCATTAAATCCTCACAACAACCCTGCGAGGTAGGTGTTTATAAACCCCCATTTGACAGATGAGGAAACTGAGGCTCAGGGAGGTGAAGTGATTTGGCCAAGGTCACATGGCTAGTAAATGGCAGACACAGAGGAAGTGCCCAAGGTTGGAAAGAAGAAGAAGAGGAAAAAAAAAAAAAAAGACTTAAACGTCAGTCTTAATAAGCCTGTTGGCGTGGATCAATACAAAGAAGGGCTCGGCGCGCCCCAGAGGTCTTGGAGACCGGAGGCCTGCTCCCGGCCCCGCGCGCGGCTTGGAGGTGTCAAGGCGGGAAACTGGCGCTGGGTTACTAGGGATCCAGATAACTAGGTAACTGGCAGTGCTGGTGTGGGGGCACTCGAGCACCAGCAACCGGGGGAATTCGCGACCTGCGCGCGCCCCGTAGTGGCTCCAGCGAGTATCACACCCCACTCCGACCGCTGAAGATCAGCCTCCCCCCCCCCCTCGCCTGGCTGTTTTCTAGGAGAGATGCAGAAATTGTCGGGGTCCTGTAAGGAGGGCGATACCATCTGCGTGGGAAGTCCCGGTAACACTTGAGAGCATCACTAGGGACACGGAGATGGAGGAAAGGGGGAAGGCCTCAAAACGTCCCAAGCTGATTCGTTGGCTACCTTCCCTCTCTGTGCAGCGATCTCTGTGGTCCACCACAGGCCAGAGGCAGAGATCGGGCTGGTATCCTGCTCTGCCTTGCGAAACACTCACCTAAACTTGGGAAGTTGGGATAGAAGCCCTTTGTCCATTTAGATCTGAAAACCTTGACAGTCTTCCGAACCGAGGAAGAGTGAACCGGGTAAGAGCCCTCAGATTCTATTCACTTATCCCCCAAGTTCCAGGGACGGAAGAATGGGCGGCAGAGATCGCCCATTTGACATTTACAGGAATCCGGGATGGTTAGGTGCAAATGTAGTTACTTAGTCTAGGGTCTACCAGCAGCTAAGTGGCAGAGCTGGAACTGAAACTTGAGTTGTAACATCAAAGACAGCCTCTTCCCAGTTTGCTGGTTGTGTATGCATCCATTCCTTCTCTGCCAAAAGCCCCTCTGCCACCTGATCACGTAGTCCCTAGGTTCAAGGCCTCTCCATTATTTTTTTTCTCCTGCCAGGGATCCTGACCTGACCATTGCTTTCTTATAACTGCCACCATTCCCTGCCCTTTGGCTTGTCTCTCTGCTCAGTTCTGCGCAGCGCCGCCGAATCGTAGCAGGGTTGAATCCTAGCCCCATCTCCCCTGAAGCTAGTGCTTGGATTGGCGATTGCTGTCTTGCCTCTCTTTCCTCTATTTCAAGTGTGGGAACAGGTATAGGTGGGAAAGAAGAAAAGGGAAGCAGACGAAGCCTGTAGATAGTAAAGGAGGCCAGTGAGCCCAAGGATGGATGGGCTGAGCCACACGAGAACAAAATGGGGCATCGCTCACTCTCTCTCTCTTTTCCCCTGTGGCGTTTTCCTGGTGTCCTCCCCGAAGGGGCCTTCCTCGGTTTGACTGATGACATCTAGAATCTCCCGGATGCTGTCGCTCACTTCGGCTCTCTTCCCGCCTTCCCTGGGATGGGAGTTTCCAACCGCAGGCAGGGTCCTCTCATTCCGCCAGGAGGCGCCTGGGGCGTCTGTGTCGCTTCCATCAGAGGAGCCACTATGGACGCTGAGCTCCTCAGCTTCATCTGAGTCCGAATCTGGGGCGGTGTGGCGGCGGATGCGGGACACGGCTTCCCGCAATGCCCCGGCGTAGGGTCCTGGAGTCCGCGCCCAGCCCCCGCCCGTGCGCCGCAGGACCCCAACTGCTTCTGAGCCCTTCACGCTGCCTGCGCATCCTGGAGCCGCTGGGCCTAAGGTCGGGTGCTCAGGGCTACCTGGCTGCGTGGGGGCGTCTCGTAGGTTCACTTCACAAACAGGAAGCCCTAAACTGCAGGAGGCGCGGTCCTCCAGTGAAGAATCCCCCCGCTCTCCTCCCTCGGCTTCGCACTCGCGACCCCCGCCCGGCTGGTTTGAGATGCCACTGCTCAACAGTAGCTTTTGGCAAACTGAGGGATTGGCAGCGACCCCCTCACCCTCCTCGTGGCAGGGCTTGGGTTGCCTGGGGCTGTCGTTCCCAATGCATGGCTCCCCAGAGGGCAAGAGCTGCACCTGCTGGGTCCGAAGGGTCGGAACATACTGGGACTTTATCACCACGCACGTGGCATCAATGACAAAGATGCCTTCTCTACGAGAGGGGCCTCGGGAACTGCGGGGCAGGGTGTGGGCACGGCGGGTCGCCTTCCAAATTTCCAGGGTTTCATGTTCTGTCCCCTCTCTTTGACCCAGGGACTCTCTCCACCCGGTGCCTCCAGGAGCCCAGGGTCTGGGGAGAGTCTGGCTGTGCCTAACTGGAGGCTTTGTAGGGGAGGAAAGCCAACACCTGGGAAGCCAAATATGTTCACTTCCTTCTTTCCTTTCCCTTGAGCCCTTAAGGTGCTGCCTGGACCTGGGAGCAGGACATGGGGGGCTGCGGGTCGTAGACCCAGCGGGAGCTGCCTCCGTGGTGCCTGGACTGCCAGTAGCTTTGGCTTGGGGACGGCCCTCGCCACCACTGTTCAGGCCAGCAGCAGCTAGGCCCGAGCTTTTCTCTATCGCCCCTTTGCAGGACTCTGGCCTGGCTCTGGCCGCTGCACAGCCCGGAGCTCCTCCTAAGAGTCCCCGTCCCTGTCTGAGACCCCAAGCCCCTAGAACATCCCGGTAGATTCGAGGATCCAGCCTCTTCTTCGCGCGCCCTGCCTCTGTCCTGGTGGCGACTGGAACTGGGGCTGATGAGGTGGGCGCCCGGGAGAGCTCCGGGCCTCGCTTAGTCCCCAGGGTTCTGTGGGGGCCTTCATAAGAAGGTGGAGCCACATAGGGTGGCGGCCGGTCCCAGCGGCGTCTTGGGGCTGTGCCTGCAGCGCCTCTCAGCAGCAGGTGGGCCTCGTAGCTAGGGGGCCCTGGTCTCCTACCTCCCCATGGCCCCACCCATGCCACCCCTGGGTCACTCTGCTGGAGCGCGGATGGACGGGGCGCTCGCCCCACCTGCCCGAAGCGCTCTGGTCTGGAGAAAACTGGGAACCCTGTTGGTTGGGCCGCCCGAAGGGCGTTCCGGGTCTCTGGGCGGGGCTGACCTAGGGGACTCCGTCGGGCCCCGCCAGCCTTGCGCCTTTTTCTCTCGGTCTCCTTGGCCTCCCGCTCCTGCGACGCCGCCTTCCTTTTCTCTTGTTCCCGGGCTCGGACCTCGGCGAGGGTCCCCGCCCGCCAGTTGGTCGCCTCCTGCAGCACCCTGGTGGCCCAGGGTCGGCGGGGTGGCGGCTCAGGGGATCCTGGGCGTAGCCTACACCTGGGACAATGAGCAGGAACCCAGGTGAGCAGTTTGTGGGGAAAGGGAGCCGAGGTCCGGGGAGCTGGGAGTACTGGAGACCACTTGGGGCAGCCATGTGGGAGGGTACGCGTGAGTGTGTGTGCGAGTGCACGTGCATATATGTTAGGGCTGAAGTCGAAACGAGACCCCTCGCCATCTCTCCACGCACACTTTAACAGCGACTGCCCCATCTCACCTCCTGCCCTTTCTCACTACCTCTTCTGTCCCCATAAACAGCGCTGAATAAGTCAGGCCCCAGTCCTCGACGAGTAGGGGGAGGGAAGCGCGGGAAGAGAAGGGGCCAGGAGTAATTGCTGGTGCCAGCGGGGGAGGTCTGGACCCCACTTCCCACCCCACCACTTGCTGCCCCTCACCCCCTCCTTCACTCACGTGCGGCTCTGGGGCCCACGGGCCCAGTAGCTGGCCTGGATGTCCATGGACTGTCGAGAAGGGGCGCGACGACTATAATGACAGGAAATAGTCTTCACTTCAATCACCAACAGCTTGGACTTCTGCACCCAAAGGCAGCTGCCCAACTCCTCATCCTGTAGCTCCCGGGGGCTGTTGGGCCCCTCGGAGAATAACGGGCCATCCAGCATCCTGCCCCACCCCCCCCCGGCCCCCCACCCTCCCACCCGCCCCGTGAGCCCCCTCCCAACTCAGGGAGCCGGCGCCCACTGCAGAGCGGCAGGCCCAGGGACTGGCAACTATATATACCCGGGCACACGTGTGTGCCTGCCTGTGTGTGTGTGCTCGCGCGCGGGCGCGCGCGCATGTGACACGCCGCCGTGGACGGCTCCGCGTTGCTACCTCCCCCATGTACACGGACGCCCCCTGGGGCCTGGGATTGGACGCCCCTTCCCACTGCTCGGGTCCCCCAAGCCTAATGGGACCCACAAATGGGCGGAGGAGAGACTTCTGATTCTTACCAAGCTTACAGTGCCCCCTCCTCCAGCCCCCATTTCTGCACACTTCCCGAAGTTTTAACCCTTCGCTTTCCTGCTTGTCAGGTTGCCTGACCACCAGTGATCTATCCCTGTCTGCCTGGACTCCTTTTCTCCGACAGGGAGTGGTGAGAATAGAACTAAGGTCTCTGCCTGCCACTCTCTGCTGGCTTCCATGGGGTTGGGGTGCAGGAGAGGCTGGCCCACAGTTGGGGGGAGGGGGCGGGCTATTTTTAGCGTCGGTGGCATTCGGGTGCGGATGAGTAACCAGTTCAAGCAGTGGAGAGAAGCTTTCAAGAAGCTTTTGTGCGACTCTGGGGGACAGCTGCTTCCCCAGGCCCTCCCCCCAACGGTGGCTCCAGCAACCTTCACTCCTCACCTTTTTCTCTGCAGGTGTGTAAGGCAGAACTCAGTCTGTCCTGGCCACCTAAGCAACAGGACAACTCTCACTCTAGATATGGGTGCCCTTGGGCATGCTGGCATCCCTAACCCAGAAGCCAGGATTCTGGGATTACATAGTTCTGTGCCCACACAGTTCTACCAAGCCTTATGTGGGGTGCAGACAGAGCGCTTATATACACTTGTACCCTAACAGAGGGGGATGGAGAAAGAATGGAGTGCCAAATCCCCTAGCAACAGAAAGGATAAAAGTAGCCTGCCTTTCCTAGGATGTCTAGTTCACAATTGTCTAGTTCACTTGGCCACCCTCAAGTGCAGCTCACCTTTTGGACTCTGTTCTGGAGTGGGGGTTGTTGCTTGCATCCTCAGGCTTCCTCCCCCTAAGCCTGTACCAGGTGTCCCCTGATTCACCATGGTAATGTAAGTAGCAGCACAGCCCACGCCAACCCTTCCATGCAGAGACTTAGCAACCATGCCTGGCAACCATGGCAGCAGCTCAGTGGAGTGGAGGGGTGCAGGGAGGGGGGGGGGAGAATGGCAACGGCTCCTGAGGAAGAAGGGACCATTTGCTTCTCCTGACTTTTGAGAGCAGAAGCTTGTGAGCTTCCATATTGTAGTAACCCTTGAGTCTTCAGCACCATCCTCAGATGGAGACTTGGTGGGGATTTAGGGGGTAAATGAGAGATCCCAGTTTGTAGTTCAAAAAAGTACATGGAACATTTGGGTACAGAGACTTCTTTTTAAGGGGACAGGGACCAGAAGGGTTATTAAAAGGGCAGAGACAGGACTCACTGAAGAATGGGCAAGTAGAACCCGCCTCTCTGCTGTCCCATCCTTTCCCCCCTCATGATACCTTGCACCTACCAGCTGTACTGAAGAGGGCTTCCAGGTGCTGCTTTCCACGAGGTCCCACCAGAGTCCCACAGCTTTTAAAGCCTTGTCTCCTCCCTAGACAAATCCTCCTCGATGAAGGAAAGTGACACAAGGAGACATTTGTCCTTCCCACCACGAGTCCCCCTACACACATACACATAAACACGCTCTAATTGGAAGCCTTCCTCCCCCAAGCTTGGGAATGTGCTGAGAGCTGTGAGGACAGAAGCAGGGGCAGTGGCTCAACCGCCAGCACTGCAAGCTGGCCTCTTCAAGGAGATGATGTTTCCCTGGGTCCCCTTAGGAAGCCTGCTTTGGAAGAACAAGAGTAATATGGCAGAGGTTCCTCTGAAGGCATAGGCAAAGGAACGAGAGCCAAGGAATTATTCAGAACCTACTCCTGGCTTGGATGCAAACTGTCCTATCAGCAAAGCACTGGTAGAAAGGAACCCAGTCTGGCGGTACTCGTGGTGTTGGGTGCCACGTTCAGTCTAAGGTTTCAGCACAGACGGTGGGTCTGGTGGGCTGATTCTTTATGATTTACTCTCCAAGAAAGGGAAGGGATCTGTGGGCTCACAATACCAGTCAAAATCCAAACAATTCAACCTTTCCCTAGAACCCCTGATAATGTTGTCAGATCTCTCTGAATTTACCCTGGACCCTAACTATGGTTCAAGATAAGAGAACTACAGGAAATAAGATAGGAACAGTCCTGAGAGGAGAATTAGAAAGGAAAACTAGTGTAAAGACAGGGAAGCATAAAACCTTGAACCAGACAGTTAAAGTTTAAACATTAGCCTTATTTATTTATTTATTTGAGACACAGTCTTACTATGTAGCACCTGGAACTTGCTATGTAGATCAGGCTAGCATCAAACTCAAGAGATCTGTCTGCCTCTGCCAGAACTAAAGACACGTCTCCATACCTACCGGCTCTGCTTTAAAAACACTGATTCATGAATATGCAGCAAGGTGTGTGTCGGTGCATGCCATGAGTGCACATGGGCGTGAGAGGACAATTTTGTGGAGCCTGTTTTTTCTCTACCTCTAAATGGGTTCTGGCAACTAAACTCAGGTAGCTGGGCTTGCGTGGCAAGTACCTTTACTGTTAGCTCTGCTTTTTATCAGGTTTGTGGCTCTGGGCCAACTTGTAAGTATGTGCTTCTGTCTCAAATTCTCTTAAAACCACTAAAGGTTGCTGGGCAGCAGCAGTGGTGGTGGCGGCAGCAGCGGTGGTGGTAGCTGTGGCCTAGGACTTTAATCACAGTACTTGGGAAGCAGAGGCAGGTGAGTTCTAGGACAGCCAGGGCTACATAGAGAAACCCTGTCCTGTCTTGAAAAACCAAACCAAACCAAACAAACAAAAATAAACAGAACTAGAAAAGGAGCCCGGGAGATGGCTCGGTTGGTAAAAATACTCGCCTCAAAAGCTTGAGGAACTAAGTTCAGACCCCTAGAACCAACATAAAAAGCCTTATTTGGTAGTGTGTGCTTTTAATTCCATGGGTCCTTGGAGCAGCAACTCCAAGCTGCCCAGCTGACCCTGCCTATGTGGTGAAATCCCAAGCCAGTGAGGCCAGGCAGTGGTGGTGCATGCCTTTAATTCCAGCACTCGGGAGGCAGAGGCAGGTGGATCTCTGTGAGTTCGAGACCAGCCTGGTCTACAGAGCTAGTTCCAGGACAGGCTCCAAAGCTACAGAGAAACCCTGTCTCAAAAAAGAAAAAAAAAAAAAACAAGCCAGTGAGACACTGTCTCAAGAAAAAAGTGCGAGACCAAACCAAACCCTGTGTCAAATAAAGTGCAAGGCGAGGGCTGTCACCCAAGGCGAGGGCTGTCACCCAAGGCGAGGGCTGTCACCCAAGGCTGCCCTCAGCCACCACTACCACACACATGCATACACAAAAGGTTGTTTTGTTGGGTTTGTTTGTCTGTTCCCCAACAGGGTTTCTCTGTGTAGCCCTGGCTGTTCTGAAACTCACTCTGTAGACCAGGCTGGCTTCAAACTCAAGAGATTGCCTGCCTCTGCCTCCTGGGGATTAAAGGCATGTGCCACCATGCCCAGCTCACAAAGACCTTTTTTAACGACTGACCCTGGAGCAGCAGCAGCAGCATGCGCCTCTAATCCCAGAGACTGACCCTGGTGTGGCAGCATGTGCCTATAATCCCAGTACTTAGGGGTCAGAGGCATGAAGACTGCTGCAAATCTGAGGCCAGCCTGAGCTAAATATGGTGCAAAATCCTGTCTCAAAAAAAATCATAAATTCTCCCCAAACCAAAACACTTATGGTCCCACACAACCACTGTAGTTAAAGCATTGAGAACATGTGCTTTTATATGTACTATTATCACTGCTGTTAATAACGAGTTGAAGCAGCTTCATGGAGTAAGGTTGTCGAAAGTGTCTATCAAATGCAGAAATCAAACACCACAATACCATCATGAAAACCTCATCATTTAATTAGATTTGCCACAAAAAGCATTAATCTTGGCTACCTACCCATTGCCCTCCTCCACACAGCCATCTGCCTTCACATGCACATAGAACAGGAACCCAGACATGCACCTCCCCACAAGATTCATGGGAAGGAACGACATTAAATGGACTCAAGCCTCCTCCACAGAAATGAAGCAGGATGAATAGATATATTTTTAAGAAGACCTTTGCAGAGACAGGTGGAGCACGGGGAGGGGGAGGGATCTCTTAGAGATCAGAATCTGCCTGAGGAGCACAAAGCCCGTGGTTCACCCAGAAGCGGGCCAAGTCTAAGGGCACGGGTTCTAGGATTGGCTAGGCTGAACGTTTTCTCAAATGTACACATGATGGCAAGGGAAGCTAAAGTCTTTTCTCTTCATTGCCCTGTCTCCTCTAGTTCCAGACAGTGGCTATGAAGCTCCTGAGGGAACAGACTCAGTTCCTCCAGGATTTCATGATTCCCAGAGATTCCAGGAGGCAAGGAGGGGCCAAGGAGGGGACTGGAGCTGCCGGCCCCTCCCCGTGCTCAGGGCTTCTTCTCTCCACCTGTGAGCACCAGAGCCTGCAGGATGTCAGACAGCGACACAATGCCCTTGACCACATCATTCTCATCCACCACCACCAGACGGTGAACCTGGAACAGAGCACCAAGAAGTAACGTCAGTGCCAACCTCAGTTAGGGCGAGGGCCTAGTGGCTTGAGGGGGTGCTGGCTTCCTACCTCCGCCTCCACCAGTCTATTGATGATGGTCTCCAGCGTCTCGTGGAGATAGCACTTGAGAACACCCTCAAAGTAGTGGGACCGGTGCTGCAGAGCTTTCGTCACAGACACATCTAGGTTGTTGTAGGTCTTTTCTGCTGCCAAATTCTGGAGGTGGGGGGTGTGTGCTTGAAAGGGGCCAGGTCCCAAACCCTGGACCAACCCAACCTCACGAGAGGACCTGAGGGCACTCCTTAGCTCTGCCCACAAGCCGTGACCAGTCCATTCAGCTACTGTCCAGACAGGATTCAAAGCACAGATATGCCTGACACCAAAGAGCCCCCTTCTGTCCCCTCTCCATATTCAACACACCTCCCCTCCTCTCCCAGCCCTTCCACTGTCACTTACAATCACATCAAACTTGGAGTAGATGTCCACCACACGCCCTAGGGAGACAGAGGCAGCTCAGAAAAAAAAAATCTGGTAGCCAAAGTTCTTACTACCCACAGGATCACCTTCCAGGCTGATCTGAAGGGACAGCAGGTTTTCCCAGAGTTTCCTGACCCCCAGGATCCTCCCTCTTCTTTTCCAGTCTCTCACCTTTCTCGTCCACCACAGGCAAGGCGGAAACTCGGTGCTGTACAAAGATGCCTAGAGCCACGTAGACAGGCGTGGTAGTGCGGACCATAGCAATGTTGGCATAGGTGCCAATCTGCAGCTCTTCCAGAGACTTAGACATGAATTCTGGCTTGGGGAACTCAGTGATCTGAGGGGAGAATCATCGGCATTAGGGGTTCTATGGTATCTATGGTAGAGCATGAAATGCTGGGTTTAGTCCTCAGTACCCAAAACACTGAGTCGGCTTGACTTCTAAGGCCCCCAAACTGCCGAGTCTATACCTCCAATCCAGCACATAAGACGTAAGATCTAGGTTAAAGTACACTTACAAACAACTTGAGGAATTTGAGGATGCGCTTGTGAGTTAGGATGTACAGAGTGTTGCCTGACTCTGGGTCAATCACTGGAAGCCTGTGGATCTTATTTCGAATTAGTGAAGAGACAGCATCAAACAAACTGTGAAGAGGCGGAAGGTCAGGGTTAGGTTCCTCAGAGTGTTTACACACCGCAAAAGCTCAGCATTGGGAGGGGGCAGTGTGCAAACGACTGCGAGTGGTGTGGAAATGCACCTGTACTGTCAGCCTGAGGACAAGCAGAAGAATCACAAGTTCAGGCCAGCCTGAGCTCTGGAGCAAGCTCAAGGCCAGTCTTGGCTTTGTGTGAGATATTTTTCTCAAAAAAGAAACAAACAAACAAAAAAATCATGGCTGTGTGCATTGGAAGAAGTTCCCCTCTGTCATGTCCTTGCTCCCGGGCTTTCAGGTATTTAGGGCTAAACACAGAGTCAGAGCTTACCTGGCATTTGGAGAAATGCAGACCAGTGGCTTGAAGGAGTCTTGCAGGTAAACCTCTGAAGGGAAAAGGGGTAGTTCACAAAACACTGCCATGTGAGTGTTTCCCAGGAAACCCTCCATCCCTTCATCTTTCACGACCTCTAATTCCTTATGTACCTCTCCAAGTCTCTATCTTGTGTTCTTCCAGTTCATAGATCTGTACCTGGAAGCAGAAGCAACGGATCTGAGACTCCCTTCTTCATTAACCCATATGGCTTTGCCTGGAGGGAAAAACCAGGCCTGAGGGGCCCACAGGTGAGGACCAAAGCTAGGGGTGTGGTTTGCTTTGGCGGCTCAGGCTCCTTACCAAGGCTGACTTATAGTATCGGTGCAGGATGTTGATGAAGTCAGTGATGGTCAGCATGCCTAGAGGTCAAGACAAGAGCCCTCAGCACAGTTCAAGGCTTCTTCCACCCAACCGGCAAAAGATGCCAACAGGTGTACTCCAGGAAAAACTTCTGCTTACCCACAAAACTCTGCTTCTTACTATCCCACAGAGGGGCGGCTCGAACACCATTAGTCACCAGGGCAAAGAAAGCTTTCTTTACCTATAGCCAAAAGAGTGAGATCCTAAGTCGGCAAGGAAGAAGAAGGGGGTTGGCGTGTGGAAGTATGAGGTGTGAAGAAGG
Source organism: Alexandromys fortis (assembly GCF_014885135.2). Taxonomy (NCBI): domain Eukaryota; kingdom Metazoa; phylum Chordata; class Mammalia; order Rodentia; family Cricetidae; genus Alexandromys; species Alexandromys fortis. The sequence continues at coordinate 380,304 of NW_026068233.1, forward strand.
GCACTGAGCCAGCAGGTCTGAGGGATGCAGAGGAGGGAAAGAGCCCAACTCACCTGCAGGGAAGTATCAAACACAACCAACTTGGAGCTCGTGGGGATCAGGTCGTAGCAGCGATGAGACTTCATGAAGGACGTATACACACCATTGTTCGATTCTGGATTCTCTGCACATGGAGAAAGTTGATGTCTTTTTTTGTTTGTTTGTTTGTTTTTTTTTGAGACAGGGTTTCTCTGTGGCTTTGGAGCCTGTCCTGGAACTAGTTCTTGTAGACCAGGCTGGTCTCAAACTCACAGAGATCCGCTTGCCTCTGCCTCCCGAGTGCTGGGATTAAAGGCGTGCGCCACCACCGCCCGGCAAGTTGATGTCTTTTATGCAAGAACTTACAGCCAGAAGAGACAGAAAACCAAAAAGAGTTCTAGCTTCTCAACTCTGAAGATATTTCTGCTTTGTTTTTATTGTTTCTCATCTTTTCATTAGAGTTTTTCTTCCTACTTAACATATTTTCAATTGTCTTTTCTTTATGTCTGTTAAAGACCTGCAGGTGGGAAACTCATGGTTCAGGCAAGGCCATTTCTAACAACATGAAGTACTCAATCAACTTGGCCAGAACTCAGAATAACAGTTGTGAGTCAGAGATCCCAAAGGGAGAGCCTGGCTACATTTACCTCCATTCTTCTGGTTTATGTATTTCTTTTTAAATAACTAAGGTTTTTTTTTAAAAAAATTATTTATTATGCATACAATATTCTGTCTTTGTGTATGTCTGCAGGCCAGAAGAGGGCACCAGACCTCTTTACAGATGGTTGAGAGCCACCATGTGGTTGCCGGGAATTGAACCCAGGACCTTTGGGAGAGCAGGCAGTGCTCTTAACTACTGAGCCATCTCTCCAGCCCAATAACTAAGTTTTTTAAATAAATAATTTCTCTCTGTGTGTATGGATATTTTACTTGTATATCTGTATACCATATGTGTGCCTGGTGCCTGTTGAGGCCAAGAGGGTGTTGGAGTCCTTGGGAGTTACTGACAGTTGTAAAATGCATGTGGGTGCTGGAAATTGAACTTGAGTTTTCTGAAGAAAAGCCAGTGTTCTTCCACTGAACTAAGTCTCCAACCCCTTCATTCTCTTGAGATAGAGTCTTGCTATGTAGCCTAGGCTCGCCTCAAGCTTGTAATCTTATTGCCTTAGTTCTTCAAATGCTGGGATTTCAGGCATGGAACACCATGTCAGGCAGTCTGTGTTTTTAACTGCTTGCTCGAAACTGGAAAGGCAACCCTCCAAAATAACACCCTGGATGTTTTATGTACTAGAACAGATATTACAAATAAGACCCTGGATTTCTATGTACTATAACAGATACTTAGAAATAAGAACCTGGCACGGAAGCCGCTTCTGCTGCTCAGGCCGCGCTGCTGGCAAGTTCTGAGAGAGGTCTGCAGTCAAGGTATCTCAGTTACCTGTTCTACTACCAAGAATCTGTCCTGCTGTCCCTGACGCCAGCCATCATGCCAAGGGGACAGAAGAGTAAGGCACGAGCTCGAGAGAAACGGCGCCAGGGGCTCAAGGATGCTCAAGCAAAGGAGGCAGAGAAAGCAGAGTCACCTGCTGGCTCTGATCAAGCTTCAGGAGATGCTAAGCCAAGCACTTCTACTGCTGACTTCCCACAGCAGTCTGAAAGCTCAGGACCCAGCAGCACTGCCAGCCAGGGAGGGAGCCATGGAAGGACTGATAATGGTGACCAGGGCCAAGGGGATGGAAAGGAGCGTTCCTCCAGGGCTCTACTTTCCACTAGAAGCATGCAGCTGGATCTTATGACAAGGAAGACGGGAATGCTGATGGAGTACATGCTCCTCAAATACAAAGTGCAGCAGCCCATGAGGAGGGGAGAGATGCTCAAAGTTATCAACAAAAGGTTCAAGGAACACGTCCCCGAGATCCTCAAGAAAGCCTCCTATTGATTGGATGTGGTGTTTGGTCTTGAGCTGAAAGAAATCCTGCCACATGGTCAAGCATATGAGCTTGTGAGCAAGTTAGATTTCGAGGATGATGGAAGTAGGAGCAATGAGCTAGGTGTTCCTAGCAGGGGCATTCTGATTGCTCTCCTCAGTGTGATCTACCTAAATAAGTAATGTGCTGCCGAGGAGGATGTCTGGTATTTCCTGAATGCATTAGGAGTCTTTGATGGGGTCCCACATCTCATCTTTGGAGATGTCAGGAAGCTCATCACTGAGCAGCTAGTGCAGGAAGAATACCTAGAATAGAATAATGTCAGGTTCCTAACAGTGATCCTCCGTTCTGTGAGTTCCTGTGGGGCCCGAGAGCCTATGCTGGAACCAGCAAGATGAAAGTGATGGAATTTTTAGCCAAGATCAATGAAGCCATTCCTGAGGATTACTCATCTCGTTATGAGCGGGCTTTGATTGAAGAGGAAGAGAAAGCCCAAGCTGCAGCTGCAGCCAACTCTGGCACTAAAGGCAAAGCCAAGGGACGTACTAAGACCAAGTTAAGTCATCGTACTCACAAGTGAAGTATAAGGTCGCCTCTGTTTTATGATTGAAAAGGTCTGTTCATATTTTTGCAGATAAGCTGTTCATAATCTTTTGGAGGACTTTTAGCATAGTTTTAACTTGAGGTTAAATGTACTCAAATACATTTTGAAGCCCGTTCCTTCACCGCTGTTTACCAAGTTGGGAGCTCAAATTTTTTGGATTGATTTAAAATACAGTTTGCAAATTGAAATGTTCTAAGGATTTGATGATGTTCATATGATACTATGGAATTAGATTAAGAAAATGTTGTGAAATTTGAAAGAAAAATATTCAAAAGTGTTAGGCTTCTCAGTGAAGATTTTCGTTTAGTCCTTATTTTCTTGGCATTGATGTAGGGATGTATATTGACTTTTGTTTCTGATATTAAAGTATGTGTGAGAAAAAAAAATAAGAACCTCGGTGTTCTATGCACTATAACATATACCTAAAAATAACACCCTGGATGTTCTATGTACTATAACATACGCATAAAAGTAACACCCTGGATGTTCTATGTACTATAACATATACATAAAAGTAACACCCTGAATGTTCTATGTACATAACAGATACGTAAAAATAACACCCTGGGTGTTCTATGTACTATAACAAATACATAAAAGTAACACCCTGGATGTTCTATGTACTATAACAGATACATAAAAGTAACACCCTGGATGATCTATGTACATAACAGATACGTAAAAATAACACCCTGGGTATTCTATGTACTATAACAGATACTTAAACATATCACAGCATTTAATCTTCCTCCCACTTTGCCCTGTTTTTCAAGCTAGGATCTCACAGACTTCCCGGAGCTCTACCTGTCTCTGCCTCCTGACTGCTGGGATTGAAGTCGTGCGCCACCACTTGCCACCCTACATCTCTGACTTCTCACTGGTCTGTTAAGTAAGTATTATCCTTGTGTTTTAGGTGAGAAAACAGATGTAGACCAGTTAAATGAAGTGTTCAGGTCGTACCGCTGAGTGAGTTCAAGAGTTACCGTAAGCTCTGACTGACTCTGTACTCCCAGCACCCAGCTGCGTTTTAAAAAATGGTTTCTAGCCAGGTGATGGTGGCAAACACCTTTAATCCCAGCACTTGGGAGGCAGAGGCAGGTGGATCTCTGAGTTGGAGATGAGCCTAGTCTACAGAATGAATTCCAGGACAGCCGAGGCTACACAGAGAAATGTCAAAAAAAAATTTATAATAATTTTTTTCTCTCAGTGCTTGGGAGCAAACCTAAACAATTAGACAAGCGCTGCACCACTAAACTATATTCCCAGTCCTCAATATTTTGGGAGAGGCTTTTGATCGGGCTAGTTCTGAGCGCAAGATGAAGCCCAGATCTCCCCGTTTCAGTCTCTCCAGTGATGGGATTAGAGGCAAACATTATCACAGTGGCTCCTATCAGTTTCTTTTCTTTTCTTTTTTTTTTTTTTGAGGTAGGATCTCAAGTAACCCAGCAAGACTCAAGCTCCACGGCTAGCCAAGAATGACCTTGAGCCGGTCTCCCGTCTCTGGGCTCCACAGGTATGTAATAATACACCCCCAACCGAGGGAATATTTCTTGAGGGACCTTGACAGTGCCTTTTTACACAGTTTTACATTTTTATTTATGTGTATGGGTGTTTGCCTACATGTATATCTCAATACCACAAGCATGCCTGATGCCCTTGGAGGTCAGAAAAGGGCATCAGGTTCCCAAGACTGGAGTTACAGATGGTTGTGAACTACCACATGGGTGCTGGGAATTGAACCCAGGTCCTCTGAAGAGCAGCCAGTGCTCTTAACCACTGAACAATCTCTCCAGCCAGTGATTTTTTTTTTAAGCGAGGGTCTCACTATATAGAGCAAGCCAGTCTCACACTCTCACCACCACACCCAGAAAGACACAAGCCTCCACATGCTCTATAGCACACGCGTCCCCTCCCGCCCTTGCACAAGCAGACACAAGCCTCCACACGCTCTATAGCACACACGTCCCCTCCCGCCCCTGAACACGCACAGAGAAACACGATTCAAATTCTATTTTTGCACATTTTATCTAAATCCTATCTTAGGTGGGAACACTAACATTAACTGGACGCTCTAACTGTATAAACGAGTCTTGTTGACTGTGAGACATTTGGAGGTTTTCCTGTCAAGGAGAGTCTGTCTACAGCTGATTCTTTAACTCTGAGCCTGGAAGACTGAAGTCTTTTCTGTAGTATTCTGGAAGCTGACTGTGGGAGGCTCAGCACCCAGCAGTTTCCTTGAGGTTCTGGTTTTCAGTACAGTCTGTAAGCCCCTCTCCACACCCCCAGTCTTGGCCTGGGTGGGGAGTCTCAGCAGTATGTAGTGAGGCAGTTTGTTTCTTAGACTTTCAAGCCTTCATTACTGTTAACTACAATGCACCGTACTCAGACCAGCCAAGTCATTTAGATATCTCCCACACCCATTCCTACAATCCCCTCTCCTGTTCTTATTTTTGTGAGTTTGTACTAAAAAAAAAAAGAAAAAAGTTCTCTAGGGTGGTTGTGTTTGCATGCATATGCACGCGTGCCACAGCATGTGAGTGGGTTCTCTCCTCCCATCTTTTTGTGAATTTTAGGCATCAAACTCAGGTTGCTAGGCTTGCATGGCAAGCATTTTATCTGCTGAACCATCTCACTAGCCCAAGATTTTTACTTTATGTTTATGGGTGTTTTGCCCGGATCTGTGTCTGCCTAGTATTAAGTTTATGCAGTTCCTGTGGCGGCCAGAAGAGGGCATCAGATCAGCTGGAACTGGAATTACAGACAAGACAGTGTGAGGTGCCATAAGGGTGGTAGGAATTAAACCAGGTCCTTTAGAAGAGAAACCAGCGCTCTTAATGGCTGAGTTATCTCTGAGCCCCTTGTTTTGTTTTTCAGAGGACTGAAGGTGGATGTAGGCACTCCATCTACCATGTTAACTCAAGAGTTCCACTGTTTTTCAGACATGGAAACCCAACTCACAGATACCAAGACATAGCTTTAGATACCAGATGAAGATATACTACACCGAGTTAGACGCTATCATTTTAAGACAAAAGCCCACACACATATTGAACTTGGATTTTCCAGTTTTAAAAATAATTTAAATCACTTTCCAAATTTAAAAACTCTACACATTTATATAAAAATCCCAAATTCTCAGTTTCTTTACAAAAATAGGTCTTCATTGAGCAGCTATAGACAGCTGCTGTCTCCTTTTAAGCGGGACACAAGATTTATAAGTTGTTATTTGTCATATTTAGTCCTCCTCATCTGCCTGGTCCACAGGAACAACTGAACTTCTGCTGCCTGTTTTGGACAATAGGTACTGATATCGTGTGTGGTATTCAGCTACAGAAAGTCATCTAGATAATGAAACATGCAATAACACCGATTTGTTTTTTGTTTTTCAAGCCAGGGTGTGGTAGTTTGAATAAGAAAATCACATTTGAATGCCTCGGAAGTGGCGTTAGGAGATGTGGCCGTGTTGTAGGAAGTGTGTGGTGGGCTTTGGGGTTTTAAAACGCTAAGCCAGGTCCAGAGTGTTCTCTCTCTCTCCCTCCCCCCCCCTCTCTCTCTCTCTCTCTCTCTCTCTCTCTCTCTCTCTGCTGTCTTTGGATTAGGATGTAGAACTCTCAGCCCCTTCTCCTGCACCATGTTTCCCATCATGATGACGATGAACTAAACCTCTGAACTGTAAGCCTGCCCCAATTAAATGTTTTCTTTTATATGTTTTCTTTGCAGCAATAGAAACCATAACTAAGACCCAGGGTCTCTCTGTGTAGTCCTTGCTTGTCTTAGAACTTGCTCTGTATACCAGGCTGGCCTTGAACTCACAGAGATCCACCTGCCTCTGCCTTCCCAGTGCTGGGATTAAAGGCATGAGCCACCACTGCCCAGCTCAGCTGATATATATATTTTTTTTACTAGATAATGCCTATAATCAGCTGATTTTTTAAGCCAAGAAAACAGAACAATTTAAATTTCTTGTCAAGAACTCAGAGAAGTCTTAATAATATGTCTTTGGATTTTGTTGGATGCTAGGTTTTTTTGTTTTGTTTTGTTTTTTTGAGACAGGGTTTCTCTGTGAAGCCTTGGCTGTCCTGGAACTCACTTTGTAGACCAGGCTAGCCTTGAGCTCACAGAGATCTGCCTGCCTCTGCCTCCTGAGTGCTAGGACTACAGGCCATGCCTGCTCAACATTTACCCAAGTTCTGGAAACTCAAACTCCACTTTCAAGTCAAGAGCTTTCCCAGTGAATTTTGTTTTAAACCAAGGTTACAAACATCTAAAGAAAGTGCAGGGCCAGGGCGATGTCTCAGTGGTGTTGAGCTCTGAGCACTCACATGGTGACTCACAACCATCTGTAATCCCAGTTCTTGAGGATCCAACACCCTCTTCTGACCTCCACAGGCACCAGCACATCCACAAGGCACAGATATACACGGAGGCAAAACACTCACACATGCAAAAAAGTTTTTTAGTATAAAAAGGTGATCCAAGGGGCTGGAGAGATGGCTCAGCGGTTAAGAGCATTGCCTGCTCTTCCAAAGGACCCGAGTTTGATTCCCAGCAACCATATGGTGGCTCACAACCATCTGTAATGAGGTCTGGTGTCCTCTTCTAGCCTGCAGGCACATATGTAAACAGAATATTATATCCATAATAAATAAATATTTAAAAAAAAAAAAGGTGATCCAAGTTGCCCCCATGCCAAATACAGCAGTACAAGGAAACAAACAGAAATGGACAACTGGAGGGAGAGCACAGGGCGCCTGCACACAGAACAGGAACCCTGACAGCAATGGAACACACAGGAGTAAAAACATTTCATCGGGAAACCAGTAAAGGATACTTTTTTAGAACGGGAATTTAGGGGCTGGAGAGATGGCACAGATGACACCGGCTACTCTTCCAGAGGATCCAGGGTCAATTCCCAGCACCTACATGGTGGTTCACAACTGCCTATAATTCTAGTCTCAGAAGACCCAACACCCTCTTTTGGCCTCTACAGGGACTAGGCACACATGTGGTACACAGACATAAAACTCACACACATAAATAAACAAATTATTATTAAATTTATAAAGGGGATTTTTCAAGTTGGGGTGGCTCACTTGTTAGAGGACTTGCCTAGTACGCACAAAGCCCTGGGTTCAATTCCAGGCCTTGCGAATAATGGGCACCGTTGTGCTTAGGGGCTGGAAGACAAGACAATGTCTTAGGGCTACTGTCACCGTGATGACCCAAAGCAGCTTGGGCAAGAATGGGTTTATTTGGCTTGCATACCCTGAATCACAGTTCACTGAGGGAAAGTGGGAGGGAGCCTGGAGCCAAGAGCTGAAGCAGAGGCCATGGAGGAGTACTGCTTACTGGCCTGCTAAACTAGCTTCCTAATACCACTCAGGATGCAGGGATGCACCACCCGGAATGAGTGGGTCCTCCCACATGAGTCACTGATTAAATTCCCTCCAGGCTGCCCACAGCCAGACCCTATGGAGGCGTCCTCTCAGCTGACTCTCAGCCAGACCCTATGGAGGCGTCCTCTCAGCTGACTCTCAGCCAGACCCTATGGAGGCGCTCTCGCAGCTGACTCTCGCTGGCGTCCAGTTGACACAAACTAGACAGCACTGCTACAAATCAGATTTACCTCGGCCTGGGCTACACGAGACTCTGCCATATAAATAAATCCTAAGAAACAAGGCTTGCTGTAGGAGGGCCGAGGTCTAACTCTGCCATATAAATAAATCCTAAGAAACAAGGCTTGCTGTAGGAGGGCCGAGGTCTAAACAGTAAGACTCACAGGAACTGAAGACTGTCCACATAGGGGACATGATCGAGTACTGTCCGTGGGTGGAGTCTAGAGGAGGGTATCATTCTCTATTGCCCTCCACCTACTCCTTGGAGGCAAGGTCTCTCCTGAAGCTAGAGCTCATGTTTTCTCAGACAGAGAGCCAGGAAGCCCCAGGGATCCTTCTGTCTCAGACCCCTTGGGGTTTGGGCTATAGGATGTATGGAACACCTGGATGTTATAAAGTTGTGTTCTTTTTTTAAGATTTATTTATTTGTATAGTGTTCTGCCTGCAGGCCAGAAGAGGGCACCAGACCCCTTTACAGATGGTTGTGAGCCACCATGTGGTTGCTGGGAATTGAACTCAGGACCTCTGGAAGAGCAGCCAATGATCTTACCGTCTGAGCCATCTCTCCAGCCCCAGGAAGTGCTCTTAAAACACCAAACCATCATCTCTCCAACTCCATTATATAATCTCTTGAAATTAATACCCAGTCTCTCTTTTAATCTTTTTGGGAAATGTGTCTAAAACAATAAAGGTGAAGTTCTTAGGAAAAATAAGAGTGCTCCCAGGCAAAATCCTTTCTCAGAAAGGTAGCAAATTGATTCCTTCATTCATTTGTGGTACTGGGGCTTGAACCTAAGGCCTCACACATGCTAGGCAAGTGCTCTACCACTGAACGACGCCCCTAGAAATCCTGCCCCTGTCCCTAGGAGACTCTAAAGCAGCGCTGCCGTCAAGCTCAGGCCACAGCTCTCACATCTGGACTTTTCCTTAGCTGACTCGTGGTAAACGTACCTTGCAAGTGCTCATTCTCTGAAGCTGGAGAAATCTCTGAAGCGACCTGGAAGACAAGAAAAGCACAGTCACCTTAATTGAGACTCTATCCTCTCTCTTAGCCTCCCATTAGGACAAGGCTAAAGTGGGAACAGCATCATGGATTTGAAGCCAGGTCAGCCTGGCTTATATAAGCAAAACCCCATCTCAAAAAGACAAAAACAAAAAACAAAAAACCTGCTGGTATGGCTAGGGATAGAGATGAGTGGTAGAACATGTGTGAGGCCCTAGGCTCAGTTCCCAGTATATTTTTAAGTACTTAGAAGAGGGTTGGTGAACTAATGACTCCCTTTTAAAAGGACTGCAAGGCTCTTCAAGACATACTATTTCAGTTGAGTACGGTGGCACCCACCACTTAGGAGGGCGAGGGAAGGAGAATCAGGAGCTTGAGACAAGCCTTGGCTTTATAATAGATTTGAGGTCAGCCTGGGCTACATAAGACTCTGTCTCAATATTCCCCCAAAGAAGAGAGAAAGAAATACTATTGTGTCTACTTTAGTTTTTCTAACAACCCTGAGGTAAACACTGTTATTAACAGTAGAAAAATGAAAGTCAAGTGTCCGAAAGGAACCTCCTGCCCAAGCTCACACGGCTGTTAAAAGGTGAGGTAGGAACTCCAAAGCTTACGTTTTTTTATTTGTTTGTTTGTTTGGTTGGTTGGTTTTGGGAAGGGTTTCTCTGTACATCCCTGGCTGTCCTGGAACTTACTCTGTAGACCAGGCTGGCCCTGAACTTACAGAGATCTCCCAAGTGCTGGAATTAAAGGAGTGGGCCACCACTGCCTGGGAAAGTTCATATTCTTTTTTTAAGATTGATTTATTTATTAGGTATACAGTGTTCTGCCTGCATGTTTCCTTGCAAGCCAGAAGAGGGCACCAGATCTCAATACAGATGGCTGTGAGTCACCACGTGGTTGCTGGGAATTGCACTCAGGATCTCTGGAAAAGCAGTCAGGGCTCTTAACCTCTGAGTCATCTCTCCAGCCCTCACATTCTTATAGACCACATTTCCTAATGAAATAATAAGTCTTTGTTGGTTGGTTATTTAAGGTAATGTTTCAATGTGTAGACTAACTAGGTGAGGTTAAACCTAATCCTCCTGCCTTAACCTTCCTAGTGCCAGGATTACAGGTGTATATTACAATGCAAAACAAAACATTAAGTCTAAAAACAGCTGTGGTAGAGCATGCTTGTAATATCAGCACTCAGGAGGCAGAGATAGGGGGATCATAGCAAGCGTGAGACCAGCCTGATCTACGCAGTGAATCCCAGGTTGGCGAGGGCTACACAGTAAGAATCTGTCCCAAAAATCTCAAAACAAAACAAGAGTTAAGTCTAAAAATCCTGGGCTTGGCGTAGTAGTCCCAGCACTCAGGAAGTAGGCAGGTGGATCTCTGAGTTCAAGGTCAGCCTGGTCTATAGAGCGAGTTCCTGGACTATCAGAGCTACACAGAGAAACCTGGTCTCAAAATATAAAAATAATAAAGAAAATAAAGAAAAAAAAAAAACAAGAGAGAGAGAGATCTTACACAGAAGAGCATTCACAGAGCTCTTCTGAGTGGAACATTTAAAAACTGTATCGCTATCTAGGAACCCAAGAGGGATCATGAAAATGTTTATCTGCTGTCATCCATACTTTGGCTCCATCTGCTCTGGGTAATGTCCCCTACACAAAAAATTATTTCACTTTCACAGTTTATGAAGTGATATGAAGAGAAAAGCCCCGGGTGGAACAAACAGGGTGAAGTGGGCAAGACAACCCTAAATCTTCCTCCAGGACACTGAAGTGAGCAACTAATTCTCTCTTCTCTCTGGGCTTGATAAAGCCAGCAGCCTGGTCTGGCTTTTTTTTTTTTTTTTTTTTTTTGGCAAGGCTCATTGCCAAACAACAGCCTTCTTGCTTAAAACTGGAGAGGGCAGCCTTTAATCCCAGCACACGGGAGGCAGAGACAGGTGAATCTCTGTGAGTTCAAGACCAGCCTGGTCTACATAGGGAGTTCCAGGACAGGCTCCAAAGCTACAGAGAAACCCTGTCTTGAAAAACCAAAAACAACACAACAAAAACAGAACAAAACCCGAAGAGGGCTCTTCCACAGTAAAGACGCACATGCCAGTCTGTGATCTACACAAAGGATGGCACCCACACTTCACAACACATCATACAGTGCTACAGTTATTCAGTGCACTATCTACGGAAACAGATTATAAATTCCCAGAAGCCTTCAACTACCTTGTACCTTGTATTTGACTCCCCTAGCATGAGGCACTGTACATAATTTACAGATCACAGAAATTCTATGATGATGTAAGCAGGTGGACAGCTGGAGATACAGATATGGAAGAATCAGAAATGTTCTTGCTTCTTTTCTGTTGCTGTGGTAAATGCCCTGGTAAAAAGTAATTTGCAATTTAGGGGAGGAGGGGCTTATTTTAGCTGACAGTTCCAGGCTACAGCCCATCACTGTGGGGAGACCACAGCAGCAGGAACTTCAGGGAGCAGACTGCATCATGCCCCAGTCAAGAGCAGAGAGAAATGAATGTATATTGTTGGGGAATATTATTTTAAGGTGAGTTGCTTTTGTGTATGCTGCATTTGTTTAACTCTGTGAAGCTGTGATTCTTTGCCTGTCTAAAACACCTGATGATCTAATCAAGAGCTGAATGGCCAATAGCGAGGCAGGAGCAAGGATGAGTGGAGTTGGCAGGCAGAGACTATAAATAGAAGGAGAAATGAGGAAGAGGAGGAGCAAGAAAACAAGAAGAGGACATCAGGAGCCAGTTGCCCAGTTACAGAGCAAGCCACGGAGAAAGAAGAAAGCTAAACAGAGAAAGCCCAGATGCAAAAGGTAGTCGGGATAATTTAAGAAAAGCTGGCTAGAAACAACACAAGCTAAGGCTGGGCATTTATAACTAAGAATAAACCTCTGTGATTTATTTGGGAGCTGGGTGATGGGCTCCTCAAAAAGTCAAAAGAGCAAAAGATCATACAACAACATACACTCTCCTTTGCTGCTTGCTGTGTTGTTTCTGTTCTCCACTCTTACACAGTCTAAGACCTTCTACCTAGAGACTTGATGTACTCACACTGGCCTAGGTCTTCCCACATTAAATGAGATAATATACTACACAGACACGCCCACATGCCAGCCCAATGAGACAGACTGACCCCTCATTGAGACTCACTTCCCAAGTAATTCTAGCTTGTATCAAGTTGACAGAGCTGGCCATCACAGACACAATTAAACAAGATTTTATCCTGCCTGTTTCTCCACGAGTGGGCAAATTATGTCTACTCCCCTCTTCTTTTAATAAGATAGGACCCAACTGTATTCCCAGGGCTCAGCAGGTAGAGTTAGAAGGATTAGGAGTTCAAGACCAGCCTCAGCTACACAGCAAATTCAAGGTTAGCCTATGCTACATTAGACTCCTACTCAAAACAATAACAACAAAACACCCAAAACAAAACGTTTTAGGGAGTCAAGAATATATCACTTATGTAAGTATAAGGCATTACTACAGAAAAAGGCTAGGTCGGACACTAAGACAGAACCTGTGCTTCAGGGGTGTGCCACCCGGACAAAGTGTCTGTCCTTCACTCCTGTTCTTAGCCTGTGGCACTTCCCCCTTCTCCTTTCAGGGCAGTTCTGCTACCTTCCTGGTGTCTGGGACTGTAGATCTTCTGTGATGCTAAGAGACTGTTAAGCAGCCTCAGCGTCTCTCCGTTCATTTTCACCACCCTCACCTGGGCTTCCACTTCTCACTCGTGCACTGCCTTCACTGGAGGGTGCTGGAGTACGGAACCCACAGTCACTTGTGGGCAGGCACTAAGCTCCAGAAGCACAGCACCCTCCATACTGGTCTCCGTGCCCCACATCCATTGCCTCCTCAATTATCTTTGGGCTGTGACCAAGTGCTCTAACCAAATCAGCTCATTTGGAGAGATTTTCATCGTTAGCCATGTAAAAATACTTTCCAAGGCTTGCAAGATGGTCCAGGGAGTAATCGAGCTTACTCAATAAGCCGGATGACCTGAGTGTGACCCCCAAGCCGCCACTGTGGTAGAAGGAGAAACCCAACTCCACAAAGTTGCTCTCTGCCTCCACATTCATCCCATGCCACCCGTGCACCCCAATCTTTCTTTCCTCTCTTACACACAATAAATACAATTCAAAACTTAAAACTTTCTAAGTGGCTTGGTCTACTCACAGAAAGCTGCTAAGGATACTCTCAAAAGCGCATTCTCTGCCCTGCTCATGAAGCTTCCACAACCTCCCTTATTACAAAGTCAGAGCTGGGAGTGAGGCCCATGCTGAGGCAGAAGACTGGAGCTACCTACTGAGAGCCTGTCTCAATAAACAAGTGTGTGTGAGTGTGTGTCCACCCTAGCACAGCAAACTCTATTTCCAACTTGGTCGTGACTGACTTTTCTTACACCAAGACCAAAACCCAAAGTCTCAACAACATCGAGCGTGGGCCCACACTCTTCCACAATCTGTAATGTGCTCCTGGGCTCAATGTAATTTTTCCTTCCTTTTATGCTCTCAGCTTTTTATATTTTGTTTTGTTTTCTGAGACAGGGTTTCTCTATGTTTAGCCCTGGCTGTCCTAGAACTCACTCTGTAGACCAGGCTGACCCTGAACCCACAAGAGATACAACTGCCTCTGCCTCCCAAGTGCTGGGATTAAAGGCATGCACCACCAAGCCTGGCACTAGGGTCTACCTTCCCTAACATCTCTCCTTATGCCTCTCTTGTCTTGCTCTCTCTGAAATGGTATATATAGCATAAAGGTTAAATTTGGAAATATACATAAAAATGGTTTCTAGGGGCTGGAGAGATGGCTCAGTGGTTAAGAGCACTAACTGCTTTTTCAGAGGATCTGGGTTATATTCTTAGCGCCCACAGGGCAGCTCACACCTGTCTCTAACTCCAGTTCCAGGGGACCTGACACCCATGACAAACACCAATGCACAGAAAACAGAAATAAATAAATTTAAAAATTTTAAAAGCTATAGTTATTAAGTTTTAAAACATTATAGTATATTTTATAACAAGTAAAAAAATAACAGCATTGTTTTAAGTTTAATGTAATTAGCCTACTTTTGCTTAAAATGCCCTCTCTGTAGAAAGCGAAACCCTAGCATGGATGACCAATTGCATACTACTTTTCCCATTGTATCTGTTTTCTTTGTTAAGTTAAAGTACACAGACAAAGGTGTGGCGCAAAAACTACTCTGACCAAGTATCTGACTCAAAGAAGAGGAGAAAAAGAAGCAGAGTGAACTTGTAGGTGTGACCTGTCTACACAGCGGGGGATGACAAAACCCAAGATGCCCACAGGGGATACACGGTTAAAAACTATGGCTTTCGGAGTCCCAGAGAAAGGCTCCAAAGAATGAGAGAGGTCAAACAAGTAGCAGGTAACTTGCTGCATCTGTAAGAGATGACAGGGACCTGCCTCCATTGGTCAACGCTGCTTATCAAAAACAAGCTGTGTCAACACGCACGCAAAGCGTCACTGATCAGGACACGACCTAAACTTGTCCAAGGGACACAGTGGCCTCTTGGATTCCTTCCTTCACGGAAACTTCACTTCTTGAACTTATTAAAGGAATGTAGCCTTGCTGGATACAGTACTGTCTTTTAGATGTCCGTGCCAAAAATTGCAGTAAACAGTTGCACAAAACGGGGTCCCGGAGCTCCCTGCAATCGGGGCTCACAACCCCGCTCTCATGCAAACTTCTGAAAAAGCTTGAGGCCAAAACTACCGGCGCTCGTGGCTCCAAGCTCACAGCCCGCTCTCCCAGGGAACTGCGGACCCCAGGACGGCACGGGCGTGGCCGAGTCGTGGCGCCCACCGAGACAGAGGGGAGTCGGGGACTCCGGCACCAAGCCCTGCTCGGCCTACCCGGCTCCACAGCGCCCCCCGCCGCCCTCCCGCGCCACTCACCGACTCCATCGCAATCGCCCGCCAGTTCCTCAGCTTAGAAAACTCCCTTGCAGACCCCGCCCCATATCCGGTGCCTCACGCCACTTCCGCCTACGTCACGACACCTCAGCCCCGGGGCGGAAGGCGGGGAACCCACCCTTCCGGCAGTGGCTGAGCCTGGCTTGGGTAACCTCCCTTCCCCAGGTCCTCTAGGACCTTTAGAGCTGGCTGACGGCGAGGGTCATGGGACGGAGGCGCTTGTATTTAAAATGTTCTTTTTTTATTTGTCGTTTAAAAACAAACTTTGAAGAAGCAAAATCCAAAACTTGCCCTTTGCCTCTCGCAACATAAATTATGTACAGTTCAGAATGATCGCTGATACAAAACATGCCAAGGACAGGGGCGCTGGGGGTGGAGGAAGAGAGAGCGCTTTAAAAAAGGGAGCCATTTCATTCGTTGTTACGAAGGACCAACCTTGCTGTACAGGATACACACAACACAAAATAAAGTTCTTCACGGGTTTCACACTTGTCAGCGATTTATTTTTTAAAAAGGGGGAGGGTCCTGGAGGTGAGGGTAAAAGGTAAAGGGGAAAACTGAAAATTGAGTATGTGCAAGTGTAAACCAACCCAAAATACAAACACGGGGGTGGGATTCTGATGCGATTATACAGGCGGGGTACTTAAAAAAAAAAAAAAAAAAACACAGAACAAAAACAAAAAAAAAAACCAACAACCAAAATTCCAACCTTGTAGCGTGGGTCTGAGTTATAGTTTATATAAAAATTAAAAACTGTATAAGGTTTCTTCACTAAATTCTACAGGACTATCGGATACCTAGCATATGCTTACAAAGTCTGCCCCTTCTCTTTCCGCAGTTCTAGGGCCCAAGCCCCAACCAGAGCCTGACTCACAGGAGATAGTCTCCCCCACCTAGTGCTTAGACCTTTCAGAGCTGTGGCTTTGGGGACAGCAGCCCAGACTTCCCACTGTCTGATGTAATTACAATGGTTTCTGTGGGAGTGTGTGGGGGGAGTTGTTATTCTCTTAAACATTGCAGCTTGAAACAGTTGAGGAAGCAGCTTCAAAAAAAAAAAAAAAAAAAAAAAGCCAGAAAAGAAAATCTCCCTACCCCCATCGATCCACAATCCCCCAAATTTAAAACAAAACAAAACCCTAAAAAATCACAACAGCAACCGTGCTACCCACTCCAGCAGGCCTGCCCATTTGCCACCATCAAGCCCGTCTCTACAATCCAGATATCTGATTCTTGAAAATATTAATTACAAAATGCCCTTTGCCCACAGCCCCCAGGAGAGAACTGCATATAAGCTTCGTTTTCATCCCCATGGTTCCTACCAGAGAGGGGTCTGAGGCCTCACACACCCTCTACCCTACCACCACCCCCAGGAAGAGGTTCAACTGCAGCACAAGCTTGGGCAGAAAGAGGAAGGAAAAGGGAAGATAAGGGAACCCAGCACCCTCTGGCTCCCCCTGGGGCCAGCTTACTTTTGTGCGTTATAACATAGTCCAACTATACAACTGGGGTGAGGATCACCCAGCTTCTCTCTATACCCCCACCTTACAGCAGTCACAGCCAGGGGGTGGGAAAAGGGGGGTGAGGAAAGGGCGGTAGGTTGGGTAGTGGAGGGGGCCCCCCCACAAGGGGAGCTCCATATGTCCGCCCCACACCCCCCTACCATTTATAAACTGGTTTTGTAAAAAGAAAATAGATATATTTATATAGAATATATAAAGCACAAAAATTAGTAGTTTTACATTTGCTCTCCCCGGGGGTTGGGGGAGAGGGGAGGGTTCTCACCTCCAGCCGGCTCCCCCATGCCCCACAAGACTATGTACAACCCCATGTATAAATAGATAAATACCCCCCACCCTCCCCGCGCTGACACTAAGCTCCCCACCCCCACATCACCACCCATTCCCACCAGACCAGCAGCAGTTTGGTGACTGAGGGAAAGTGAGAGCTCTGGGCCACACCCTGCCTCACTGGGTATGGGCATGCCACACGGGATAGCCCTCACCCTACCCCCACACCCCATCCAGGGGCTGGAGGGCAAATGGGCTCAGGATGAGGCTGGGAAAACAGGAGAGAGAGAGTTCCTGGTCCTAGGTTTAGCACACCCTTCCTGCCTCCATGTCCAGATGGAGAAGGAAGTTCTAGAGCAACTAGGGACCAGTCATCCCCAATCTTCATCACCATTTGCCTCAACCACCATCCCATGCCCATAATTAAAAACAAAGATGGATTTTTGTTGTTGTTATTGTTGTTGTTTTCCTCCTCCTACCCCCCTTCCACCCACTAGAAGAGGGCAGTGAGGTGGGGGAGAGAGTTGGGGCAGTAGGGGGCTTGGAGAGGGTCTCACATTTCAAAACAGCAAAAAATCCAACACTTAAATGAGGTAGGTGTGGGTGCGGGGTCTCCTTGCCCGGCTTGCCCAGCTTGCCCTCCTGGGCACCTGGATGCCTCTTTCCCATCATGTTGCATTTGTCAGAGTGGAAAACAAGGAAACACAACCCATAGAGAGACAGAAACACAGAGGAAAAGAGGGAGACAGAGACAGAGAGAGAGAGGAAGGGGATGGGGGTGAGGGTAGGGGCAGGACCCGGCAGGCAGGGCCAGGTGTGGGACCCGGCCTTTGGGATTGTCAAGCTTTAGTCAAGTCTCTTTGCAGCCTTGAGTTGGGCCAGAGAGGTCGGCAGAGGCAGCAGGGCTGTGAGACCCGGCCACACATCCTCCTCCTCCTCCCTCTCTGCTGCCTCCCAGACACTTCTGGGTAGTTCCCGGCCCATATCCCCCTCAAACCTGAGATGCCCAGTGGCTGCTTCTGTCTGTCCCCTCCTGGAGCTGGGGGCAGAGATGCCAGCCTAAGGGCTGGTGGCAGGGAAGAAGGTTGTCCCTGGTACCCAGGGTAGGCTTGGCCTAGGGCCCTCTGCCCCAGCCTCCTGCTCCAGGGGCTCCGTCGGCCGGCAGCCCCAGCCCTGGGTCCTAGCTCTGGCTGCTACCGCTCTGACCCCTCATTCCTTTCAGGGAAGAGGCGGGTGGTGGGGGGGTTCCCCTGCCTGGTAGCCTCAAAGCTTCTTAGTTCATCCATTTCCGACAGTTCCAGGCTCCACAGTGACAGGGGATCTTGTGCTGATCGTCCTCAAAATCAAACTGATAGTCATAGGTCAGCTGGGAAGAAAAGACACACAAAATCAAGGTGAGGAAGGGGGTAAAGGACCAAGATGCTATCTGAGGGCAGTAGCCTTGAACTCCAACTCTTAGGCAGTGGCAGAGGAGAAAAGGGACTGCTTTGTCACCCACTCAGGAAGCTTCCTCTCACCTCCTCTCCTTTGGGGATTCGCCGGCTGGAGATGATGATGATTTTGTCCTCCTTGTCAAATGTCACAACTTCTGCTACACAGTTAGGGGCACAGGAGTGGTTAATGTACCTAGACGGCAAGATGGAGTCAGTGTCAGCGAGGCCGGGCAACCAGAAACACCCAGGAAGTGGTCACTAGAAGACACAGAAGCCGGAAGCACTCACCTGGCAGGGCCTCCAGTCAATGTAGCATCAATCACGTGTTCATTGTTTATCCGGAACATGTAGATGCCTCGATTCTAGACAGGCAGAAGTTGTGGAAGGAATAAGAACTTTAGGAAATTCCTCCTGCCTTCTCCCTCCCTGCAGGTTTCCAACTACATCCTGGATCCCAACCTGCCCCATGCTCCTTGGCAGAGAGTGGACTCCACCATTCCGCTCCCCAGCCACCCTGCAGTACCTGCTCCTCATAGATTTTCTCCCGCCGATTGGCCACCTCGTTGCGAATGATGGTACCAATGTACTCGATGACCATCGTGTGCTTTTCTAGGTCCTTGGCTGCATAGAGCCCTAGGCCCTGGATACGGGAGCGAGCCAGATAAACATTGTTCTTCCACTCAGTGCGCAGGCGCCGGTATTGAGATGACTTGGAGTGCACAAACTGCTTGCTGTATGGGGTGTTGGTCTCGCCTGTGAAGGTGCTCTGATATGCCTTAGACATGCTGGTGCTGTTCAAGGTATGGGGCCTGGGAGGTGATACAGTCCATGACAAGACAGACCAAGCATACACTGCCCACCACCTCCCTGGGATATGTGCTATCAGCAAGTACTACGAGTGCTTGCTGCCTTGGGAATGGAGTGGAAGGACCCAGGTGTCAGCTTGAAAGAGGCAGTAACTAGCCACTGGGGTCCTTCCGGACACCCTGGGTAGCAGACTGCCCACGGTAGGGAGTAGGTATAGAGAGGGAAGAGGCACAATTCCCCTACACTGAGCCTGCTCTCTCACTTCACACTTCCTACCACCCCCTGGCCAAACCATACTCAAGGCCATACTCTTGGAGGTCATCCCCAATCTGAGTCCTATTTCCTGCACATGCTGTACACCCTGAAAACGGGGGCCACCTGTACTACAGTGGCTGTGTCTGGTTTTTAAATGGCTATGAAGTCACAGCCTGATGGTATCCTTGCTTTTCTTCAGACTGTCCTGCTCGGCAGCACAGCTCTGGCTGGGCTCTGTGCAGATGGCTCAGTGCAGGGGAAGGACTGCTGCCTGGTGGTAGCTTCCACCCTCTGGCACCAGCCAAAGTCTTGCCCGGAGCAGTGGTTTTCAAACATCTGTGGTGCTTTTCTGTTTTATTTAGCAGAATTTCTTCTCTTCAGCAAAATGTTGACTACAACACCAATCCATAGGTGAAATTGGAATTCCTCTGGCTAATGCAATCCGAGGAAGGTGAAGTTACACACAGAAAGGCAAGTCTGCCCCTGGCTTCTGTGTTCTGGGGATTTGGATCTGGACACATGGACTTAAAGAGTTTGAAAACCACTGCGGGAGAGCACCAAGGACTAGGGCTAACTAGGGTAGAATGTTCAACGTTCTATGACAGCCTTCGAGCCACCAACGGCCTTCATGGAAAGACCTGATACCAGCCATGGTTTCTGCCTCCCTCTACCCAAGGACCATGGTTGGGCTCCTGTGGTACTCAGAAAGACCAGAAACCCACAAGTTAAAAGAGGAGGGTCTAGTCCCAGCTGTGTGACCTTTATCTAGTCACGCAGTCTTTCTGGGCCTCAGTTTTCTCAGCTATAAAATGGGGATCATACCACCTGCCCTACCTACCTCATAAGGTTGTTGTGAGGATCAAATGAGATAATGGATGTGAAAACGCTTTGAAAAAAAAAGTATAAAGTGCTATACAAATGTAAGGTCGTATTACTTTTCTATAATACTTCTACTTATTTCTAAACCAACTCAGCTTTGGAGAGGGATGGTGACCCTCATGGGGTGTCTGAGGTTTGGGAGTATCACCGGCCCCTCTGGAAACAAGACCAAAGAAGGAAGAAGTGACCTGCTCCCATGCATATCTCGCCATTGTCTAACAAGAACCTCCCCAGCAGCCATTCCCAGGGTACCCGGAGCACTCTGTCCTGCATCCCTAGCCAATCCAGGACACCTGAGCTGGCGAGGAAGAGGAAAGGGACACCCCAGTGCCATCTGTGTACCTCTACCCAGGTCTATGGGTGACTGATCTGCACCTCAAACCCCCACAATGTGGCCAGACAGTCCTGCCCACACCCACAGCTACAGCCCACGGCCCCGGTTGCACAAGCTCACCGTTTGTAGTGTGTGAGGATTTTAGGTTCTGATCTGGCACAGCCGGTGGGGTTGATCATAAGTGGCAGTTCCATCAGGGGGTGGCGCCCATAGCGGAATAAATAGTTCTGACAGTTCTCCACCCCAGGTAGCTGTGGGCACAGGAAGCTGTCTTAGCCTCTGAGGCAGAACCAGGATTCCCAGTGCCCACCTCGCTGCTGCTCCTCACCACTTGCTTACCGATTCAGCTATGCGGAGCACAGCGTGCACAGTCAGCCCAAAGAGCTCTTCGCCTTTCAGGTACTCGGGGAAGAGCCTCAGCATGTCGGCTTCTTTTCTCATGGCGGCCACAGGTTCAATGATGCGATTCCATACAGCTAGGAGTGAGACAGACAGCACTCTAGAGTAACATTTACTTACTATCTCCAACCCCTACCCCTTCCTGAGAACTACTTTCCACCGTGTGACTGTCACCTCCCTGTGACTCTTCAGCACCCACTCCTGGCCTCCTAGTCCCAGAAGCTTCAATTCTGGAGAGGAATGACAAGCATAGATCCCAGAGACCCAGCAGAAGTCACAGTTCCTACTGAATGAACATACACGCTTTGGAGTTGGGAAAATTATGTTTAAGTTTGAGTAATGGCTATGGGACTTAAGCTAAATACCCAGGTCTCCTCACTGTATGTCTACATTACATAATAATGACAATGATCACCTTCTAGGGTTACATGGACAACACAACCTATATGATTACCCTACTCGTGCATAGTACATGCTCAATAAAACATACTTCCTGCTGCTTTATCATCAACACAGAAACAAAGATAAAACGGAATAGCCTCAGCAGTTCACATCAATGGCTGCTCTTCCAGAGGAGCCAGGTTTGGCTCCCAGCACCCATAAGCCTACTCACAACCGTTTTTAACTCTAATCTTGGAGAATCCAACACACTATCTTCTGGCCTCCATGGGCCCTAAATGCACGAGACACACAGACATACATGCAAGCAAATCACCCATACACACAAAAATTAAAATAGAAAAAAATGTTTTATGTGTGGTAGGGTGGGGTTATACCTCAATGGTAGAAGTTTGCCTACCATGTCCAGTCCTGGGTTCTATCCCCAGTACCACAGAAACAAAACTCTAAAAAAGATTTTATATATGGACAAAAAGAGGGAATTTAGAACTGTGTGTAACAGATAGCAGGATCTCAAAATATCACCATTCAACTGGGTGGTGGCAGTACAGGCCTCTAATCTCAGCATTTAGGAGACACAGACAGTTGGGCCTTTGAGTTCAAGGTCAGCCTGGTCTGCAAGCAGAGTTTCAGGATAGTCAGGGCTACAGAGAGAAACCCTGTCTCAAAAAAAACAAACAAACAAAAAAAAAAAACCACATAAAAACTTTAGCATTTAATCTGCCAAGGTTAGGGGGAAAAGCTAAACATGAAACTTGTTCTTTCTTTCGAGAAAAGGTCTCCTGTAGCCCAGGCTAGCTTCCAGTTCACTACATTAGCAAAGGATGTGCCCTTGAACTCAGGATCTTCCTGCCTTAATCTTCCAAGTATTGTTATTATAGGGGTGAGGCACCACGGAAGTATTTTCAATTGCAAAGGTATTTAAAGTGTTTGAGTACAGTTGAACCCCATTATTTTCAGGTTTTCAAGACATCATGCCATGTGACGTAGGTGCAGGGCACTACATAAAAGCCGTGCAGCTTCTTGACTCTGTAAACTGACTTCTGAGAAAAACCTGCTCAATCCCATTTCGTGCTTACCTTGGGGAGAGGCATCAGTGAAGACCAGGTCCTCTAAACCCTGCTCAATGACTTTGATCACAAACTCAGGCCGTCCATTATTCTCATTGATGGAGCAGCGGTAGCAGCAGCGGCGATTGTTGGTACGAAGACTCCAGTAGATGCGAGTGGCTTCATAGCCCACAGGATAGAGGGCAGTGGCACTGTGGAAGTCAGCCATCTGGTGTGGGAGCAGCTGTCCAATGGCATGGAACACAAGACCTCCTACACGGAACATATGTAGTCGTTCTCCCCGCTGGATGATGCTGGCGATCTGCTTCACTTCATCTCGTTCAATGTAGACCCTCCGGAAGACAGCAAAGGAGCTCAATTCCTGCTCACAAGGCCCCTTGATCTTGTGCATTGGACACAGCATGGTCTTGTCCTTGAAGAACATGCACTTAGCACGGATGGCACAGGCAAAATGGTAGACACTGGGGCAACGCATGCGGTTGCAGCTGCTAGTGGCACCAGTTCGCTGGCACAAGGAGCACTTGGTTAGCAATCCTCGGTGCAGGGCAACCTCCACATTCATCAGTGCCCCACCCTGGGTTTCATACACCTCCGTGGACCACAAGGCACAGTTGAGGTGTACCCAGAGGTCCAGGTCAAGGTTGAGCAGGCGGGCAGGCCCATCGGTGGCACCATCTCCCTCTTCATGACAGAAGCAGCAACGCCGCATGTCTCGAGGCACCTTGTTTGGTCTCAAGGCTGTACCAAGCTGTTCCATAAACTCTGCCACCTCCCGTTCGTCCTCTTGTCGCCCACTGCCCTTCTGGATGGTCAGCAGTAGTCGCAGCCGCTTCCAGCGTACCCCCTTCCACTTTTTGAGGCGAGGGGGACGGGAATCTTCGCTCTCTTCAGGGGGCCGGGCTCGAGGTTTGGGCCGGGCAGATTCAGGGGATGAAGCCAGTGGTAGAGGTGAAGGGATTGGGGGCTCAACAGAGGGTTCAGCCTGAAGTTCAACCAGGGGCTCAGCAGGGGGGCTGGCAGGAGAGGGTGCCAAAGGGGACGGAGGTGGGGAAGGTTCCTCGGGAGGAGGGGCGGAAAGCTGCCTCACGTCCAGGTTGGAGACATTGTAGGTGTAGCTGTGCTGGGTGGACGGCTCTGGGGCAGGACTCTCCTACGGGAGGGCACCCTGGGTGATTAGTGCCAGTTCTTCTGCTAACTAACCACTCCCTCCTCTCAACCAGACTCCAATCCCTCAAAAGCAATTGTTTCTTTGCCCTGGGAGAACCTTCTTCTTAAAACTGACCCTTCTCCCAGACCTACCTGTTTCAGGAGGCTCAAGATGTCTAACTGGCTCTTGAGGCTGTAGCCAGGCAACACTGCATCAAACTGCCTTAGCCAATCAGGTCCAGCGTCCAGGCCCTTGCCACTCAAACCTTTTTCTTTCCCACCTATGGAAAGAAAAGGGTCAGTCTTTCACCAGAACTCTCTTCTGATCCGAAAGTGGTCTGCTCTACTCACCAGGACCCTCGGCTTCCACCTTCTTAGGCTCAAGGCCTGCCCGGGCAGGGCTGTCTGGGAACAACACCTCATAGGAGTTGGGTATCTTCATGCTTAGTAACTCTGCCACTGCTACCATCACACCATTCAGATTCTGTTGGGCAGAAGAAAGGATGGGAGAAAACAGCAGCATCTTCAGTGAGCCCTGCTAGGGAAAGGCAAGGACACAAACCAGTGCCCCCTGGTTCATGCGAGCTCTCCTCACACACCTTCTCTTAAATCATGCCAGGTGCACACAGGAGTTCCAAGGAGGGCATGGATGACACTGCAGATTGTTTGCAAAGAAACCTGTACTGCTGTTTTGACTGTTTCCCCACTTTGACCATAGAAGCCTGTAGCAGTGGACTATCAGATGTGACTGGAGGAGAGCGGTCACCTGACGCTCTGTTGGTCAGTTATCTCTATCCTATGAGACCCTACTTCCCCTGCTCCTCTAAAGTCCCTAGGTCAGTCTTTCAAACAAAGCACGTACTTAGGACAAATATTTGGACAGTTGAAAAAAAATTTTTCCAGTCCAGACAAGTTCCAAAGACTGTCTTCTGACCCAAGTTCTCCTTGGCCTCAGGGCCCCCACCCCTAGGACACACCTTGGCGGCGGCAGCAGAGACTGTCAGCATGACGGACACCTCACTTCCTTTGCCTTGTTCCCAAGCTGTAGCAGGCAGCTTTCCAGGGACCTCCAGGTCAAGGGTCCCGTAAGGTTTTGTATCTGGGAAGACTGGATGAGAGAGAGAGAGAGAGAGAGAGAGAGAGAGAGAGAGAGAGAGAGAGAGAGAGAGAGAAGAGAACCCTATGCAGATTCAGTCCCTAACTTCTGACAACCCAGCCACCCTGGAGGAGCCGCACATACCAGGGATGCTGGCACGAGGAATGATGGGGATGACAGGGGAGAGAGCCCGAGTGTCCTGCTCCCACCGGCCAGAGCCCAGCTGTGGAAAACGTG
Organism: Alexandromys fortis; assembly: GCF_014885135.2. Classification (NCBI taxonomy): domain Eukaryota; kingdom Metazoa; phylum Chordata; class Mammalia; order Rodentia; family Cricetidae; genus Alexandromys; species Alexandromys fortis. Next base: position 405,267 of record NW_026068233.1, read on the forward strand.
GAGCTTCCTCCCCAAGAATGCTCTCAGGGGATGAAGCCGGCACGATGCTATCAGGAGAATCACTGTCCTCATCACTCTCCATCCTGAAGGCCAAATGCAAACAGGTGTTGGTTCAGGCCCATGGATTCTCCCTCTCAAAGGCAGAGATCAGGCGTAGCCATAACTGAATCCTTAGACCCCAGCTAAGAAGATACAAGACTACCTGTCCTCTACCCCATTCCCACCTGACATCCTCAGTCTGATTGTGAGGGGGTGTAGGCAGAGCAGCCAGCAGGTCTAAACTCTTCACCTCTGCAGCATCTGAGGGGTGCGGAGGGAAGAAAAGTCAAGGTGAGTGGAGAGCCGGTGATGCTGTCCCAGCATTCCAGGTCCACTAGTCATCAACTTTCTACTCAACTAACAGCATGTGGCCAGCAGGAGAACGATGCAGACATTGAAACTTTCTTGTGTACCATACTGATTTAAAGACAGGCTCTCATTTACGTAGTAGCACAGGCTATCTGACTTCAAACTCTTAAGCCCTGTTGTTTTTCTTCTCAGTGTTGGCTGGGACTATACGTTACCATTAATACTATTTAAATTCTTTAACAACCGTTCGGAGAAATTTACAGTATCCAAGTTATAGGGAGGAAATCAAGGTTCACAAAAATCAAGTTACTTATCTAAGTAACACAACTAAATACACTCGTGTGCTGGAGTTCAAATGTAGGTCAGACTGTGGCTCCATATCCATGAATGCTGGACTGCTTCTTCTCAGAAAACTTCAGATTCACTGTTACCTACTGTTGCCTTTGCAACAGGCTCTAGAAGCCCATATTGTCCTGAACCAAACAACCATGAATGGGCCCTTCCCACCAAATGCCTGTTGCCTAAGTGCACAAGACAGTATGCAACATACTCATTTCTGATACTGAGCGGCAGGATAACATTCATCCACCGAATCCCACTGGCAAAAGGAGGCCAACTTCTCACTTACCCCTCAATGTTCCTTCAGTATCCTGGGCAGAGGCTGCATCCTTGGGGTGCTCCCCCAGCTCGTCAGAGGGAGTAACACCATTCACCATCTTCTGCTGCACCGATGGGGGTGGGGTGGGGGGCAGCGACGAGGGTGGTGTCGGCGGGTTACTCAGGTTATTCTGGGGGGTGGGGTGGGTGTTGTGTGCAAGATGGCATAGGGAGACTGGTATAATCTCCTGGCCCCTCATTACATCAGCATTTTCCTCCAGTCTTCCATCCCTACCTCCAACCCCAGGAATTTTATTATTCCCAAAAAGTATTGCGATGTTTCTGACCTTGGTGAGCAGCTGAGAATAGTAGTCAGGGCCGGTGTGTAGAGCCCCACTTCCAAAGGCCCCCCTAAGTTGACTCTGCCCACTGATTAGGCAGCCACTGCCAAAGGGAGCAAAGAGGCTAAAATTGGCGGTGATGGTAGGCTCCGTCAGGGGCAGCTGGGACAGTTCCTAGGAGGGGCAAGAGGACAAAGTCGGAAAACCGCAGCACTCACAGCCAGACCTTCAGGTATCAGGAGACAGGCATCCACCCCCATCCCGAGATGGAACAAGCGGACAGGCTCCTCGGGGATCACCTGTTTTAGCTGTTTCAGTAAGGCCTCATTGGCCCTGACCCCATCTTCTTTCCGCAGCTTCTTTCGGGAGCTCACCAACCTGTCGCTTGTCTTCTGTACCCGCTTAGGCTTCGCTGTCAAAGGCTTTCTTGTGGCTGCATCCTAAACCAGAGAAGTCTGTGAAGGGTGCTGCCCTACCTTGTCTGACCTAGCCCTGCTCATCTGAACTCTGGAATTACAGGTTTCAACATCACACCCCACTAGTCAAAGCACTAACCTCTTTGTTGCTGGCAGTACCCTGTAGCTTCTGCTCCAGCCCTGACAATTTGCTGTCAATGTGTCCATTGATCTCAGCTCGAGGCCCCTCAGGCCCCCGCCCAGCACCAAGTTGTACATTCTTTGCCCGTAGAAGCTTCTGCAAGAGCAGATGGCCAGCCTCTGAGCGGGAGCCTGCTAGCAGAAGGTGGTTGCTGGTGCCTGGTGTCCCTACTGGCTCCCCACTGGCCTCCCTTTTCACTGCCTGTGTACCCAGGGCACACGGCTCTTCCCGAGGCTCCTGCTTGATACTGAGCTGGGGTGGCTCATGTACCACCTGTCCATTCACCTGCTCCAGATGCCCGGATACCAGGCTGCTCTGCTCTGGCTTCTGGGCTTCAGTTAGGTTGTCTGAGGGGTCCCAAGGTCCCAGCCCCTTGCCAAAGAAAGTATCTGCAAGCTGGGCAGCAGCAGGTGAGACCCTCCCAGGAGGCAGCTCCAAGGTTGGCCCCTGGGGCTTTGGAGTCCCTGGATGGGTGGGGGTTAGCTGGGCACTGGGGGAAGGTAACTGTGAAGGTCTCTTTGGCTCTTGGGGACTGGATGGTGGAGGTGGGGGATGTACAGGGCCAAGCACAGGTCCTGTAGATAAGGCTCCTTGTGGGACAGGGAGCCGGGGTGGGCCTTGAGGTCGAGGCCCTGCCCCTAGCTCCTGTAGGGGTCCAGTCTGAGATCCAGAAAAACCCCCAGATTGAGGTTGGCAGCCCAGGAGGCCCTGGAGGGGAGAGGGCTGGGTTCCAGGCTCCTGGATCGGTGGAGTCGGGCGTACTGCCTGACTCTGCTGCAGCTGCCGCTGCATGAGGAGTGCCTGCAGCTGCTGCTGCTGCTGAGGGCTCAAGTGCCGCAGCTGTGGATTTTTGGCCAGGACTCCTTGGAGCTGTGCTCGAAGCTGAACTACTGTCGGCATGACTCCAACCCCAGGAAGACCCTGCCCAGACTGAGGGGCAGGTCCTGTCTTGGGATGCTGTGGTCCTGTGTTATTTTGAATGGGCCCAAGGGGCTGTTGGGAGCCCAGAAGGTTCTGGGCCATAGGCCCAGACTGCTCCCCTAAAGAAATAGAGGGTTGGGCCAGCAGGTGGGGTATAGAGGAGGCCTCAGAAGAGGACCCACTCCCTAGTTGCTGCCCGTGGTTTCCTCCACCTGCTGGGTGGAGCAAGTTAACTTGCTGCTGGGGTTTTCCTGGGAGCCTTAGCGGTGGCTGCAGCTGCATTGAGGTGGGCTGAGACTGGCCCTGGGATTGGCCAAGCAGGAGTTGTGAGTCTCCGGAAATGGAGGGCTTTACCTCCCCTGGTTCAACAGACATTGACTCAGGTGTGGTCCCCACTGCTAGTGGCCCTCCTTGATGTGCTGTGGGCCCCTCAGTGACCTCTGAAGGAAGTGATGTCTCTGCAATGTTTTGTTCCTTGCCTGTCAGGAGGAGGGTTGGGCCTAGGGCTCCAGGGCTAGAAAAGTGTTGAAAAGGCTTGGCTGGCATGCCAGGGCCAAGTGTCACCTGCTGTTGCTGCTGCTGTTGCTGCTGCTGCTGTTGAGGAGATAGTAAAGTTCGATTCTGATTCAAAAGGCCCATCTGCTGCTGCTGTTGCTGCTGCTGTTGCTGCTGCTGTTGCTGAAGCTGCTGCTGTTGCTGCTGCTGTTGCTGCAGCTGCTGTTGCTGTAGATGTTGTTGTTGCTGAAGCTGTTGTTGCTGGTGCAGCTGCTGCTGAAGGTGCAGCTGTTGCTGCTGCAGCTGTTGCTGTTGTTGCTGCTGCTGTAAGGAGCCCAATGCCTGAGTAGTCATTTTGGACTGTCCACCATGTGGCATCATTCCTTGCTGAAGATGAGAGAGCCCTGTCATAGATCCCTGTTGTTGGTGCTGCTGCTGTTGCTGCTGGGCTGTGAGCAGTCGGTGTCCTATAAGACTGTGACCCTGCTGTGCCAGCTGAGGGGAACTCAGCACCCTGGACGGAGTCATAAGCACCTGTCTGTGAGGGCCCTGAGGACCCAAAGCTCCAGAGTGCTGCTGCTGCTGCTGCAGCACTGCAACCTGGGCAGGACCCAGCATGCCCTGGGACCCCTGTGATTGCTGGGGAGACAACTGTTGGACCAGGAGGCCCTGGTGGTTGCTGGGAGGCAGAAGGCCCTGAGGCTTGGGACCCTGCTGTTGTTGGACTGCCACCTGCCCTAAGAGGTGTTGCTGTTGCTGTTGCTGCTGCTGCTGCTGCTGCTGCTGTTGTTGTTGTTGCTGCTGCTGCTGCTGCTGCTGCTGCTGCTGCTGTAATTTCTGGGCCAGCTGCATTCGTTGCTGCTGTAGCTGTAGTTGCCTTTCCTGTAAAAGCCTTGAGTCAGGTCCAAGGCTTCGGAGAGCAAGATTGCCAGGGAAGAAGCTCCCTGAGGGGCCAGTCAAGGATCCAGCCACACCAGGATGCTGCTGTTGCTGCTGCTGGGCCAAGGCAGTATTGAGGAATGGACCACCAGGCTGTCCAGGTAGTACCATACCTCCTGGAGGCAGGCGAAGACCTCCAGCTTGCCCACCTGGAGGTGCCTGTGGTGGCTGTAATCCATGGCCAGGGAGCAGCTGGCCAGGGAGCTTGGTGAGTACCCGAGAACTCTGAGAAGGGCTGAGAGCCAGTACAGCTGAGTGCTGTTGCTGTTGCTGTTGCTGCTGCTGCTGTTGCTGTTGCTGCTGCTGCTGCTGCTTGTTGCGATATTCTGCCATGAGATTTGTATGCTCCTTCTGCTGTTTCCGGACCTAACATTGGAGGTTTAGAGAGGTCAGTTGGGGGCTGCCCACTCGTCACCCCTTATCCCTGGTTTCTGGGTACTTGGCTAAACTTTGTTTTTCCCACCTGATCCAGCTGTTTCTGGATCTTGCTTTGCTGCTCTGTAACCAGCTTGAGCTTCTCAGCATCAGCTTCTGGAAACTCACGGCCAGCCTTTTTGGCAGTGCGCTGCTTAGCACACAGAGCCTTCCGAGACTTGCGGTGCACACCAATCTGCTCTTCTAGCACCTTCAGCTGCATCTGCAGGAGCTGCTGGGTATGGAACAGCCACTCTTCATACTGTCGCTGGTCAGCCTCATCTGGGAATAGAACTTGTATGTTAGGGTCTGCAAAACCGTGACCCCTTCCAGATTCCTAACCACTTCTTTGCAGCCTCTTTCTCTGCCCATACTCACTGATCACTCCTTGGGCAAAAGTGGGTGGGTTGGGCCGTGGCTGGGAAGGGTCACTAGCACTCCGCTCCTGTGGAAAGAGAGATTTCTAGATCATTGTTCCGTGCCAGACCCTAAGAAAAGTAGCCCAGTGAAATAGTACACAAGTTCCTATTTTTCCCTTACCTGGCCACTCCCAGGTGCCACATGGTTCTGCAGATCATTGCCAGGGCCCCCAGAGAGCCTCTGAGCCAGCAGTGAGACTTGCTGCCTATAGTTCATAAAGCATAGGAGTTTTGGTGTCAGTGAGGGCACAGTTCAAATACGGGGCAATGGAAAAAGTTGGAACGGAACCCAAGAGAACAGTGTGACAAGAAGTCTGCACACACCAGCCTGGAGTCTCACCTGTTCATACCAGGTGCCACCCCAATGCTGCCCTGGGCCATCACTTTCTTGATGCCTTTCAAAGCCACCATCTTGGCCTTTGCGATAGGATCAATGATATCTTCTGCAGCAAATTTGTCCAGGTCTGAAGAAGAGATAAATAAGCTGGGTTAGGGGGTCAAGGCTCCAGGGCACGATGGCTGTTTTTTCCCCAACACTCTGACCTCTACATGTAGAACAATGTGGCAGGTCCACTCAGCTGTGCAGGAGCCACACAACCTGGTGCTGCAGCACTAACATTCATTGAACACAGTCCTTTATTTGCACATTGCTTAAGGGAGTCAGTAAACATTTACAGAGTCACTCGGTCAGCGTCACTACACCTTTTTTTTTTTTTTAAAGATTTATTTATTTATTATGTATACAGTGTTCTGTCTATCTGTATGCCTGCAGGCCAGAAGAGGGCACCAGATCTCATTACAGATGGCAGTGAGCCACCATGTGGTTGCTGGGAATTGAACTCAGGACCTCTGGAAGAGCAGTCAATGCTCTTAACCTCTGAGCCATCTCTCCAGCCCCCGTCACTACACCTTTTTAAGCCTGAGTTTCCCTCATTTGAAGAGAGACCATGACTGCTACTCCGCCTACTTCACTGTGTTACAGAAGATCATGTGACAAGAATAAAGGCATGCTACATGCTATGTGAGCCAGACGGTCCTCTTCAAAGTAGTAGTCTATAGCCAACACAGCTCAAGAACCCAAGGTATAGGCACTGTGGCAAAACCCTAGACAACAGAGCAGTTTGTGACATAAAAACATCACCCAAGGGGCTGGAGAGATGGCTCAGTGGTTAAGAGCATTGCCTGTTCTTCCAAAGGTCCTGAGTTCAATTCCCAGCAACCACATGGTGGCTCACAACCATCTGTAATGAGGCCTGGTGCCCTCTGCTGGCCTGCAGGCATACACACAGACGGAATATTGTACACATAATAAATAAACATTTAAAAAAAAAAAATCACCCAATAACCCACTGTCCTGCCAGTCTAGGACAGTTTAAAAAAATTTTAACTAGGCACAGTGGTGTACAACTGTAATCTCAGAAGCTATGACACAAAGATTTTGAATTTAAGGCCAGCCTGTGCTATGTAGTGAGATCCTGCCTCAAAAAACAAACAAAACAGGCCGGGCGGTGGTGGTGCACGCCTTTAATCCCAGCACTTGGGAGGCAGAGGCAGGCGGATCTCTGTGAGTTCGAGACCAGCCTGGTCTACAAGAGCTAGTTCCAGGACAGGCTCCAAAACCACAGAGAAAACCTGTCTCGAAAAACAAAAAAAAAAAAAAAAAAAAAAAAATCAGAATAAACCAGGTGTGATGGAGTATGCTTGTAATTCCAGCACTTGATAGATAAAAACAGGACAATCTTAAATTTAAAGTCATCTTCACCCTCAGTTACATAGTGAGGTTAGCCTGGGACACAGGAGACTATAGCTCACTTCCCACCCTACTCTCAGCCTCCCACTCAAAAATAAATACATAAACCATAAAGAAATAATCACACACCAAAAAAAAAACCCCAAAAGCTCAATCTTTCCTAAAATCCTACAATTTGTTCTGGGGTTCTTTTATTCATTTGTTTCTTTCTTTCCATCTGTCTGTCTATCTATCTGTCCGTCCGTCTGTCCGTTTGTTTAAGGGAGGCTCTAAGTAATCATCCTGGTCATCAGGAACTCAGTTATGCGGAGCAAATGGGCCTTGAATTCTCAGAGATCCTCCTGCCTCTGCCTCGTGAGTACTGCAGAGTGCACCATCTGCTCAGAAAACTCACCTTTGTGAGGAGTAAGTACAGACCTAGCTCTGCTAGTTGTATAATCTTAGATACATTACTTTTGCCTGTTTCATCTTTTGTAATCAAAGCCAACTACAGTACCCATCTGATGAATCTGCTATGGTGAAATCAAACAACCAATGGCAAACAGTACAGTTCAATACAGTAACTATTCAATAAATGAAATCAGTGTGGGGTGCTGCTCAATATGGTCTCACTTTGTCCCTCTCCAAAATAACAGCGGTGCCCACTCCCCTCTGCCATCATTCATTGCTCTCCTTAGGTTTTTCTGCCCTATAGCTTCATTTAATCTTCCATTTATCTGGTTTGCTTATCCTTATAGTCTTTTCTCTGAGGACAGACAAACTTAGCCTTCATCACAGACATGGAGCCTTTACTCATCAGGCTTCATTCATTCAGTCATTCATTCATCTCTCCTATCCAAAGGCCCACTGCTTCTGCCTACAGAATGTCGCAGTTTAGCTGAAGACCTGGTGGTATTCTACTTCCCTTAACTAAGATGTATCTCAGGGTACTAGACTTAGTACCCACTCAGTGATAACCATGACCACACTTAACAACACCAGCATCAAAGTTACCTGTATCTGGGAAAAAGCTGTTAGCCAGCTGCTGTTGCTGCAATGCCAGCTGCTGGGGCTTCATGCACATGGAAGCTGGCATGGCATTCATGGTTTTCTGTGCTAACACTGGCTGTGAGCTCTGTTGGGGCACCAAGCCTGTTTGCCCTGCTTGCTGTCCACTTAGCATATGCCCTTGGTTAGACACCATAGCCACAGATGGGGCCAGGCGCTGCTGAAGGGCATGAGCTGGTGACTGGGCGGGCATCAGTGCCTGGCCCAAACCTGGCTGTCGAGTACTTCCAAGACCCAGCGCAAGCTGCTGTGGGGGCCCAGCCTCATGTGGCAAAGACAGGGTCTGTGCAGGGCCTGGCGTGGGATGGAGGGAATGTGGTGGCGGCTGTTGCTGCTGTTGCTGCTGCTGCTGCTTCTTCTGCAGTTCCTTCTTTTCATGCTCTAATAGGTCCTCGATGAGAAGAGGCAACTCGCTGGCAACCAGTGAACTATCCATTTTGTCCAGCTCATCCCCAGATGCTGCATGTCCACTGGGCAAGGTTAGAGCCCCACTCTCTAGCTCAAATTTTTCCAGAAGGGAGGATCCACCTGGGCCACTCAGAGAGTTAGGGTTCAGCAAGTGAGCTGGTGTTCCTCCTGTGGTCCCAAATGGGCCCTTCTCAGCTGTGTGCCCACTGCTGGGGAATGGTACTGTACCTACTCGAGCATCCCGGCTGCCCATCACAGTCTGACCTGGCTTCAGTCCCAGGCTGAGGGGAGTGACAGGAGCTGCTGGCTCCACCTTGGGGGTGTTAATGTTGAACTGGCAAGGAGAAGGATGGCGCCCTCCCTCCTCCACTTTGGGCTTCACTTCAGGGAGCACAGACGTTAGGCGAGGCTCAGAATTATCTGTGGCAGGCGGAGGTCGTTCCTCAGGGCCCAAGGATACTGGCTCCACCCCCCGCAGCAGGGCTTCTCGCTCAGCCTTCTCATTTGCTGACTCCACCAGCCTTAGGTGCTCATTGAAGATGTCCTTCTTGTCCCCAGTATCTAGCTCAGGGTCAGTATATGCTAACAGGTCAAATTCATCTCCATTGAGGAGGTCATCTAGGTGGGGATCATTAGTCTCCAGGTTTTCCAGGGTGCCCAGCTCATCATCACCCTTGGCCACATCTACACCCAGACCCAGGTGAGCAAGCTCTTCATCATCCTCTAGGGCCTTGTGAGCATCAAAGTCATCGTCTAGCTCAGGATCCTCACAAGGCAACTTCCCAGCTTCCAAGGCTAGAGGAGGGCGAACAAGTTCAGTGCTTGATGGTGGGCGGCTGACCAGCTCCAAGCCAGTTGGTAGGGCAGGACCCTTGGCATGGGGTGTCTGATGGAGGCTGTTGTTCAGATCAGGGGCTGGTGGGGCTGAGGGTTTTTGTGGGGGAAGGCCTGAAACAGCCATGCCCCGAAGACCTTCAGGAGCCAGTCGATGGGGTTCCTCATTTACCGGGTAAAAACGGGGCCTTTGAGGGGGACCCTGACCAGGAAACGGAGATCCTCCAGGTCCAAGTCCTTTCTGTACATTGTGTCGCAACTCAATGAACTGAGCAGGACCAGCTGGACCAGGCACTGGCTCAGCTGGGCCTGGAAGGCGGGTGGGGATTCCTGTCAAGGGAGAACCTAGTGCTTGGCGGCCAAGTTCAGGTCCAGGAGTGGATGGAAATCGGGCAGACATAGCAAGTCGCATGGAGGTCGCTGCTGTTGCCTGCTGCTGCTGCTGCTGCTGCTGTTGCTGCCACAACTGCTGCTGCTGCTGCTGCTGCTGCAAGGGCAGGGACCCAGGATAGGGTGTACGCTGATAGAAGGCCTGGGAGCCTCCAACAAGTTGCCTAGAAAAATATTCAGTAGTCAGTGAGAAGCAATCAGCACGGAGCGCCAGAACAGAGGCTTAAGATAGTGACGGAAACCAGGACAGGCTCCAAAGCCACAGCGAAACCCTGTCTCGAAAAACCAAAAAAATAAAATAAAATAAAATAAAAGATAGTGACGGAAGACAAAAGAAGAGACAGTGAGGGAAAGAGTAAGAAAGAAAAAGGAACAACAGAGGAGGATTAATGACAAGGGAAGATCAGAGGGAGAACACAGCGGTGGTAAAAATCTGTCCTATTCTCTCTCTCTCCTGAACTTCACCTGCTGTTCATATCCATAGAGGAAGGTGTGGCTGGTGGAAGTGGCCGGGAGAGTCGGTCATCACTGGAGAAGGCTCCTGGTCCTAGGATGGGACCACCTAGCTTGCTTGAAGGTAACCCCACAATACTGTTCTTATCCTAGATGACAAAAGCAGATGAGGGTATAGCCACCTTCAGTATGCTAGACCCACCATCCACTGTCAATCTACCTACCTGGGACCCAGTGAAAGGGGTCTGGCCTCGACTCAGCTGTTCAAAGGCAGGGCTACTGGGTTCAGTGCCCCAACTGCCTGGAGGCCCCACTGCACCTGCAGCTGCTGCAGCTGTTTCCTTCTCCTGCCGCAGGGTGTTACGCTGGATCTGCTGCCGAATCAGCAGTTCCCGTAGTCTCTGGCGCTGTCCAGAAAACAGAAAAATAAGCCTCTTTCATTCTTATCATAGGGCTGGTGGAAAGAATAGAAATATGGTGGGACCCATTATAGGACATCCACTCACTCACCTGTCGTTGCTTCTCCAGTTCCGTCTGGCTGAGACTAGACATGCCTGCATCCTGGGCACTTGAGAGTTCAGGTGTTACCAAAGAGCTACTACTCATCGTAGCTCCTGCATCTTCTCGCTTTTCCACTGGAGAAGTGATGCCTGTCCTTTGTGAGGCTCCATGGGACAAGTAGGGGAGGGATCCATCGGGTGTGGGAGGTGGCAGAACCGATGCGGGGCGTAGTGGGGACAGCCCATAGCCCTCCCCTGTGGGCCCACTGTTGGGTCCCAGGGGGCTGCCTGATGGGTGAAAGCTCCCCGTGGCTACTGGGTAGTTTGTGCTTTGAGGCTTGCCCAAGGTGGGGCCAGGCCCAAAATGGCTGTTGATCCCATGGGGTGGAGGGAGACCAGGCTGAGGGACAGGGGGCTTTAGGGAAGGCTCACCTACCCCCTGCGGGAAAGTGAACCGCATGGGAGATGGGGTGCTCACAAACGCGCCTGTCCCAGGAGAACGGGCAAAATTGGGGGGTTGCCCACTTGGGACCTTGGCATGGAGCTCACCTGCTGGACCAGATGGCAGGGCTGCTGGGAAACCCCCAGCTCCCAGCGGAGTGTGGGCTAGGGGCCCAGCCTTAAAGGCAACTTCAGGGGGCTGGGGTCGGGGTGGCTTATGCAATGGGGCAAAAGGGTCACGGGACTGAGGGCGTGAGGGTGGACGAGAATAAGGGTCAGGGGACTGGAAGCGAGGGGTAACAGGGGATGGACAGAAAGCCTCAGCAGACAGAGGACGTGGAGTCAATGGGGACTGGGAACTGGACTGAGATTGAGGACTAGCGGGCACTCTGGAGAAAGGGTCAGAGGGCAGTGATCGAGGAGGCAGGGCACAGCAGCTCTCAGGAGGTGGGGGTTGGGGCCGAGGAGTCAATGGGGGCTGGGCATACGGGTCAGGGTAGGAGGCAGAACGAAAGACTTCTGGGTGGCTGGGAGAAGAAGGGGCCAAAGCCTGGGCAGGGGGTGGCTCCTGGGCCCTTAAGCCCAGGCCTGGGCTCTGGGGCTCTACCTGAGATGCCCGAGGGGTTAGGGGGGCTTTGAAGACATCAGGTGCCTTTAACTCCAGGCCACCCAGGTGGGCGCCTGAGGAGGGTGAGTCAATACAGCCCAGGTTTGGGGGTCCATAGCCAGGAGAGGATGCCCCAAGCTCTTCCTTCTTCACCTCTAGGGTTTTCCGGGACTCCCCAAAAGGTGGGGGTGAGAGTAGAGGCTCGGAAGCCTTGCCTCCTGCTACCCCTGGGCTCTCAGGCACAGCCAGGTTGTCCAATGACGGGCAGCGGGGTTTGAGAAAGGGGTCAGGCGTGGAAGGCTGGTGTCTGGGGGTACCCGGTGGGGTAGTGTGGAACTCCCCTGGCTGGCCAGTCCCAGGTCGAGTTGTGGTACCCAGTATTGGAGGCTGGGCAGGGGCTCCAGACGGGCTTGGGTAAGGAGGATAGGTGGGTGGTGCCGCAGAGAAGCGGGGCTCTGGGGGGTAGGCAGGGGCCAGTCCAAAGGGGTCCTGCGAAGGCACTTGGGCGGGCACCTGGGGCGGGAGCTTGAGGAAGAGCTCACCAGGTGAGTCAGGGCCGGGCACTGTGCCCGCTGGTGGCTTCAGGAACCCGTCCGCAGAGGTAGACAAGCCAGCAGGGGTGGTGGGACTGCCAATGAAAATGGTGGGGGCCGCAGCAGGGGGCGGACTGCCCAGTGCCCCTGGCTGGGAGGGAATGCGGAGATGGAGGGCCGGGCGATCAGTCTTACGGGCTATGTCGCCCACCTTGGCCTGCTTGTTGATCTGGCTCTCAGCCTGCTACAGAGATGGACCAAGTCGAACAGTCAGACTGCTGCAGAAATGAACCATGGCCCCAAGTCCTAGAAAAGCCACCCACTTACCTTTTGCACCTTGTTGATGCGGTGAGCAGCCCGGTTATCTTTGGCCTTTTGCTAAGGAACAAGGATACAACACAGGGCTTCACAATTAGCCTCAAGCCCAACCCCAACCTTGCCACATTGCCTCCCCCAGAAATCAGTCCTTCCTATCCCAGCTACTTTAGGGGTGGCAGGAGACAGGGTAAGAGGGACAGAAGAAGAGGAAGGAACTAAGATGAACCCCTAAAGATGCTTCTGCTTCAGGTCTCACGCTGGTCCATGCTCTGCCTTACCAGGTAGGGGGCTTTGTCAGCGGCCGGAACCTTCCTCCAGAGTTTCATGATTTGTTTACATCGGCTGGACCAGTCTGGAGAGCAGAAAGATTAAGTCAAAGGAGGCTTGGCAGGTGACCCCCTCCACCTGACAGGTTGTTTCCCTTGCCCTTGCCCAGGGGTACCTGGGTAATCTTGCTTGAGATTAGGAAAGTTAATGTTGGCATAGAGTACAGGTGAAATAGTGGAGAGCTGGCCCAGTTCCTCATCTTTTTCCCAACGCTGTAGACTCCGCTGGTTATAGGACAGCCCGTCGCCTTCACCCTCTGTGGTAGGGGTAGTAGGAGTGGAGGGCGTGGTGCCCCCTGAGCCTGTCCAAGGGCTGTCTGGCTCACCGGGTTCTGGGCTAAAGAAGCCCCCGCGCTCCCTGGGGCGCAGGGGCAGAGAGTCACAGAGGGTAAGGATTTCAAGACCCACCCCAGACAAACTGCCCAGAGCCCACTCGAGGAAGATCACTAATAAGGGTGCGGTGTACGAAGAGCAAGAGAGTAATCTCTTAGTGGCTCAGAGTCAAAAGGAGGCAGAGCAGGGACTACGCAGAGGGAAGGGACAACAGGAACCACCATGACAATTAAGAATAGATACCAACCTAGAATCCAAGAAGGGAGACTGGCAGAGGCCTGGGTAGGAATCCATTGGGCTACTGGAAGAGAGGCTGCCCAAAGGGAGTCCACCTACAAGAGCAATGGGATCAGAGAAAAAGGAGCAGTGAATCTACTCCGAGAACAAGGCTAGCTTCGGCAGACTTGGAATCAGCCCCCTGTCATAAGCACCTTGGAGAAAGGGTCTCTGCAGTGGTGTACGGCTGCCTTCTAGGCCAGGAGTTCCACAACCCAAAGGCTGTTCTCTTTCTGAACCCAGGACATCCTTAAAGAGCTGCTGCAGGTCCTTGGACTCCATCTTGGGCAGTTCTGTGGAGAATGACAAAGTACACTGCTGAGTATGAGGTCTATACATGGTCATGGGCCAACGAGGATCACAGACAAGACCTTCTTTTCCCATGGAGGACCCTTCTACAGAAGACCTCATCCAAGCCTCACCTTCTGTGGGAATCCTGTCTAAGTCAGAGCTAAGCATTCCTTCAGCTGGGGTCTCTGGCTTCTCAGGGTCACTGGGCACTGGCGATGCCTTGACACCCCCATCTTCAAGTCCTGTAACTTCAGAAGAAAACCACCAGTTACAGAGGTATAGAGGTACTACACAGCCAGTATGAACCCCAGGACACATGGAACAGCACCCAGGCACCAGCTCTGGCAGTGTTCCGGGCAGACCCAACCAAGCAAAACCAAGACAGCACCCAACTCCCCCAGCAGCCCTCACCTGGTATATCAGCCACGCCCTCAGGCCCATGGGACTCTTCATCTGCCACATCTGGACCATCATCTCCTAGGAACAACAGTGCCACTCCCATCAGAGGGGAGGAACAAGTGACGCCCACCCTTAGTTGACCAGCCCTCCCCCTACACACCTTTGCCAACTACAAAGCAGAAAGGTAGGGTAGACACACCAGAACACGTCATTTCCATCAACTGACCTTTGTGCAAGGCAGAAATCTCCTTCTTCTCTGAACCTCCATCCCCCCGGGGCTTTTGAGTTCCCGGTCCACTTGGCCGGCCCACTCCAACTGCAAAAAGGGCCTTCCGACTCAGGTCCAGAAGTTCCTTCCCAAAGAAGGCTTCCTGCAGGAGGAGTCAAGAGAAATGATTTCTTGATGCCCTGTGGGTGCAGACCCTCCCTTCACCCTAGGGAGTCTGAAACCTACCTGCAAATAAGCAGGGAACATGTCTTCCAGCTTGCTCTTTTTGCGACCCCTTCGCTGCTGCTTCTTCTTCTCATCCCCCTCAGCAAGGCTTGGTTCCACAGAGCCCTCCGCAGGCAGATCAGCAGGCATCACTATGGACAAAGGAGAAGGGCTCAGGCTTTCTGGAGACACCAAGCATGACAGGGTCAACTCTGTGGGGAGACTCCCCCTAACTACTCCTTCCTCACCCAATTAAACCCTCCACCCACCTTGCCCTTGAAGTGAATTCACACCCTGGACTCACTGGCACTGCCCATGTGCTGTGATCCCCACCTTCTTCCCAGGCCCCACTGGTGCCCTCACCCGTCTCACCCTCGTCGGGCTGCCCATCCCCACTCAACACCTCCGCCTGTGCAGCAGGCCCCCTTTTCACACGTGGATGAGACTTTCGCTGTCGTACCATGAAACCACCAATGCCTGCAAGAAAGCAGAATTAGGAACGAGAAGCCACGAGAGACCTGGTGAGTGGTTTTTACTGCCCCACAACCTCACTCCAGGGCCATACCCGGACGATAGGGTTTGCGCTTGCGTTTTTTGCTTTCCTCTGTCTCTTCTTTCCCAGGCTCTGCATCAGGGCTGGCAGGGCCTTCTAGTTTAATTTCACACTCCATGTGCTCCACACCACCTGCATGTAACATAAGACACAGAGGCAGGTCAGAGGGATGGGCCCTTTTATCCTTAGCATCCTGCAGGAGGGAACCCAGAAACCTGCCACAGTGCCACCTGAGCAAGACCAACAGTGCTGGAGGATGACCAGTAGTGGCTATGTAGCCCTACCCAACATCCCAACTCCAGCAGGCTGTGCTTCTCCCACTATCTGCCTTTCTCTGAGATTCCCCAGCACAACCTTCACCCTTGAGCAGCTCGTCAGTGTCCAGGTCCCCATCCTTCTTGTCATCAGGGCCAAGGGCATCTGAGGGCTCAGAACCCTCCAGCCCTGCCTCGCCTGGGAGGCCTAGCCGTCCTCGCCGCTGGCGCCGCTTGTGCAGTGGTGACATGGTCAGGTTACGCAGCACCGCCATGCCAGTTTCTGTCAGCCACACACCCTCGAAGCGAAAGAACTGGGGTTCTGGACAACAGGGAAGAACATATGACCCCTGGACGGAAGCCCAGGGAAACCAAAACTCCAAATTTCAACCCCTGTTCCCAGCTGAAACATAAGCAGTGACAGCCAAGTCCTGTCACACTCCAAGGGCTAGCGATAATAGCCACCAGAGGCTCTACCAGTGACTGAGGGGTCCTGAGATGAGTCTGCTACTGCAGAAACCTAGCTATGTCCAGAACCTATTAACCCCTTCTGTAAGAAGAAAGGTGTGCTCTCTTGAATGAAATTCTCATAGTAGAGAAGCTGACTTGCCTGGTAAAAGGAACACATCTGGAGATATGAAAGCTTTAGTTCTAACCATAACTTTGCCACTAACTTGGTAAGTAACCTTAGGTAGGCCATTTACCCTGAGGATGGAGCAGAGGAGATGGTCTATGGTTTTAGCTGGTTTGGGTATTCAGAATCTCTGTGACTTACCTGGCTCTTTTACCTTCACAGGTACCAATTCTGGGGGGGCAACAGGTGCTAAGGGAAGAAGGACAAACCATAGGCAGCTTAGGACACTGTCCCAAATTAAGACACACCCGTGTCCTCTTTGCTCTTCCAAGGTGACACTCACCCACAGGCTTCACCACATAGGGCTGACAGGAAACACAGTCAAAGCCTTCATCGGCAGCCTGCTCCACTTCATCCTCTGTGAAGAGGCTCTCACAGCCAGCATGCATCCACCTAGGCATAGGGAGATAGGGATGAGCACAGGCAAAGCCAGCTAAGAGCAGCACATGGAACAGACATGAGGAGAAAGGAATGCTCTCACCGTTCACAGTGGCGGCACTGGATTAGCAGGTCTTCCTCCACATAGGGAGCATGACAGATAGGACAGGTCACCAGGCTGGCACAGGGCCCGCAATGTGTGTAACTATTCTGCCATTCACAGTGGAAGCCAGGGGAGGCAGCCCCACACTCCATACAAGACACACACCTAGGAGACGCAGAAAGACCTTCAGCGCCTAATCTAGGTTCCCGGAGGCACCTCAACTGAGAACCGAATCAGCAGGCTGGTCTCCTAAACACAAGTCATCATGCATTCAACACTGGATCTATTCGAACTGTATCTCAGGCCCATTCACCATCTCCTGTCAGACCCTTGAAAGACTCCCAGGCTCCTTACCATTTGCACTTCCAGCCACCCTTGGGCACAGTGAGCAGTGGAGGGTCCAGGCAGTACGTATGGTAGCTAATGTCACAATCATCGCAGAGCAGCAGGCGTGAAGGGTCGGAGGCCTGGCCGCATACCTCACACACGATACACTCCACACAACGCCAACCCTTGAGCAGCATCACCTTGGTGATCTGGTACAGAGAAAGAGATGCCTCAGGTGCGGGGAGGGGAGACTCACAGGGCTTATATGGCTGAAGGCCAGACCTCTGAGCAGAGAGATTTGTACAAATCACTCTTTGCTCCCCTGCAAAGTAAATCTCCAGAGGCTCCTGGAGACTCTGCTGAACACAGAACACTCTCACTAGCCACAGCTCTACTCTGTGAATGAATGACACACCCTTCACTAAGCAGCCCCAACTTTTATTCACCTTTTAGAACCTGTTACTAATATAAGTTAATATATGTAACAGTGGATTAATTAATAAATAGTTTTGGGAAAATCCCAAAGGACTGATTATGCCTTAGGTTAAAGACATTGCTATCTGTTTGTGGATGTACAGTTACAGTTTTGAGAGAATGATCTAATTCCAGACTATACCCTGGTTTTGTTTTGCTGAAACAGGGTCTCAACTATGTAGCTCTGGCTATCCTGGAGCTCACTATATAGACCAGGCTGACTTCAAACTCACAAAAGACCTGCCTGCCTGTGGCTGGGATTAAAGGTATACGCCACCACTCCTAGCCATACACCATGTTTTCTACTAGAAAAATTGTCAGCACTTATACAGTGGACTGAATTACACCAGCAAGTTTTGTCTATGCAAAGAAACTACAAAGTCGCTGGGCGGTGGTGGCACAGCCTTTAATCCCAGCACTCGGGGGACAGAGGCAGGCAGATCTGTGAGTTCTAGGCCAGACGGCTTTACAGAGCGAGTTCCAGGACAGACTCCAAAGCTCCAGCAAATAAATAAATAAATAAATAGAAAGAAACTACAAAGTCTGCCATGAATTCCCAGCACTGAGAACTAATCAATGACTTCCAACAGCCACAGACACTTCAAGATTTCGTGTGTCAGGCTGATGAGATGGCTCAGCAAGTCTGGTGACCTGAGTTTGATCCCTGAGATCCACATGGTGGAAGGAAAGAAATGATCCCACAAGTGGTCCTCTGACCTCAACAATTACACTCTGACACATGCATGGTCCCCTTCCCCCACCACACACCAGATAAATGTAATAAACTAATAAGCACAGTGTGGCAAGAACTGGGGACCAGGGTGGTAGCAGACTGACTCTGTAGCCCACACATCTTGAGCCCTGAACTCACCTTGCTGTTGACACAGTAAGGATGATAGCACTGAGAACACTGGGAACAGGCCAAGAGGTGGCCCTCGGCCCCTCGGCCAAAGCTGCCACACACCACACACATGTCCTGTGGAAACAGAAAACCGAACATCTGAGCATGCCTCTGCCTCTGAATGTGTGTCTGGGGGAAGGGGGGTGGGAGAGCAATGTGGAAGAAATCAAAGATCTCTTCTACTACTTTCCAGCCTATTTTTTGAAATAAGGTCTCTCAGTGAACCTGAAGCTCACAGTTTCACCTAAGGTGGTTGGCCAACTAGTTCCTGGGATCTGAAGTGCAGGCATGTATGGCCATATCCAGCTTTTAAAATAGGTATTGGGTATTTGAACTCAGGTCCTCTTGCTTACAGAGCAAACACTGCTCCTAAGCCATCTACCTAGCCCTGCAAGTGAGTCCCAGACAAAGACTAGGAGGCAATCAGAAGCCCATGTCATAGTATTAAGACACTTACTAGGTCACCAAGGGTCCCTTGTATCTCCCACCCATCTCACAAAAGCTGCACCTCCTTAGAATGCCCTCTTGGTCTGGTCAAGTACCCAGAAATCGGCAAATGTAAGAAGCCACAGGAAGACAAGCCAGGGTGAAGACTTGTCTGGGCAGAGTCGTAAGTGACAAAGAACACAGCGGCTTCAAGGTTATGTAGATGGCAACACATACAGGCTTCCACAATTCACACTCCCAGCCTCTTCCTCTTAGCTCAGTATCCCAAGAAACAAAGTAGGTCCCTGCTTTTCCCATCCACCATCTCAGCAAAGTAGGTTCGCACACATGTACACACACGCATACATACACATAGACCTCTGCATGCCTACTCTGACCACTAAAGCTGGGCCATCCCAGTTCAGTACGGTACCTGCATTAGAACAAATTTGTCTGTGTTAGAGAAGAGAACCACGGTGTTTTGCATGGTATCATCATCTTCCTCCTCTTCCTCCTTGCTCGGAGAACTATCAATATCAGCCACCTTAACAAGGAAAAAGTTGCAGAAAGTGAAGAAGAGAAGCCTGCCCTAGTTAAGCTGTCCTCTCTCCAACATTCAGGAAAGAGCTGTGAATTCCTGGCTAAAATGAAGGCCTAAGAGGCAGAAAACTCCCAATTCCCCAGCTAGGGAACCCAAGGGCAGAGGTTTTAAAAACCCTAATCAAACCCTAGGCTAGTAGGCAAAGGACTGACAGGATTTTTTTTTTTATATTTATTTATTTATTATGTATACAATATTCTGTCTGTGTGTATCTCTGCAGGCCAGAAGAGGGCAACAGACCTCACTACAGATGGTTGTGAGCCACCATGTGGTTACTGGGAATTGAACTCAGGACCCATGGAAGGGCAGGCAATGCTCTTAACCACTGAGCCATCTCTCCAGCCCCTTGTTTTTTGAGATAGGGTTTCTCTGTGGCTTTGGAGCCTGTCCTGGAACTAGCTCTGTAGACCAGGCTAGTCTCGAACTCACAGAGATCCACCTGCCTCTGTCTCCCGAGTGCTGGGATTAAAGGCGTGAGCCACCATCGCCAGGCGGACTGACAGGATTTTAACAGTGCTTATCTCTCCAGGAGCAGGGGAAGCATGCTTTGCAGGGTGTGGGGCAGGGTGGCAAAGCCCGTCCTTACTACCAGGGTCTCAACAGAAGATGTGGTGGACTTCAATCGGGCCCGCCCTCTCCCTCGTCCTCCGTGCGAACCTCCACGAGGCCGGCGTCTTCCTGGGAAACTACTGCTCCGACCCTACGACAGAGAAGAGGACCATTATAGTACTGCTCAGACCCTGCGACAGAGAAGAGGACTGTTACAAGGCTCCATTGCAGCCTTGGAGGGAAGAAAGATGACCAACAGTCTAACAGGCTTAAGGGGGGTAAAGACCTAAGTTCCCACTCAGAGGACGGGAAAAAGCCAGTTTCCAAACAGCAACAAGTAGTGAGTGGGCCGATATCTTCTTCCAAGAGTGGTGAATGGGAGAGAAGGACAGAAAGAACAACAAAAACGACTTGAGAGGACCAAGGTTTTGTTCCCAGTTGTTGTTCTGAGTGACCATGAACCTGAGTAAACCATCTACTCCTCTACGCTCAGTAGTAGGCTAGGCAAAGCTGGACCAAAGGATCTCTTTATGAGCCTAGACTGTGCAGCCAGGTGCAAAGGCAGCTCGGAGCTCAGGGCTGGAACTGACATCCGGTGGCTGAGAAGCCTCTTACCTGTTTGATTCGGGAACGGGCTGGGGAGCTGCGCCGCCGTCCTTTGTCCCCCTCCGCTTTGCCTCCACTGATAGTTGTCCCAGTGTCACACAACAGTGAGTCATCAGTCTCTGGCAGTGAGTCGGTACAGAGGCGCAAGGAGCCCTCATCCCGGGCTGGGCTGACATCTGTAGACACTCCCAGCTCCATGGACAAGGAGCCGCCCCCCTCAGGATCTGGAGAACCCAGGAGGGGCTCTGAACCAGGAAAACTGGCACTAGCATCGCCCTGGCTCAGATTAGAGATCTCATTAACAATGTCTGATTTGATGAGAGTGGGTGGCATGGGGGCCACTGGTGCACCAGGCTCCTCCTGCTCTTCACAGGGTGAGCCCTGCCCTGCCTGTTTGCAATCTGGGCCATAGACCTCCATAGGGGTCACAGGGGTCAGCTCCTCAGGATCCAGGAGCACAGGAGAACCTTTAAGTTCACTAGGCAGATTGCCAGGGGTCTGTTCAGCCTGTGACTCTGAAGTCCCATCTAGAGGGGCTGTGTCTTCTCCCAAGCCAGAGAAGTCATCCAGGGCAGGGGCAGGGCTGGGGGCAGGGCAAGAAAGGTCCTCCATAGGGGATGGCAGAGGACTGGTGGCACTGGGTTCCAAGGCTGGGCACTCAGGTTCTGGACCTTTCTCAGTCTCCATTTCATGCAGCTCAGCTTCATCTGAGACATCCACTGCCTTCTGCACAGGACTCAGTGGGGAGGGAATAGACAGCGGCAGAGCGGGAGGTGAACACTGGGAAGGAGAGCTTGGAGGAGGCAAGGAATGCTGAAGGAGAGGAGAGCAAGGTGGAGGAAGGGGCTCCATGAGGAGAGGAGAAGCAGGTCCCATGGGGGAGCCTGGAGATGGAGGAAGGATCATTGGGGGTACAGGCTCAGGGTCAGTGCAGTTAGCTTCTGGTGGAGGGCTGATAGGTGTCTCTAGGATCGGGGCAGCCAACGGTGACTCAGGGTCACTGTCCCCTTTGGCACCAAAGGGGTACTCTAACTCCCCCAAAGGAGACAAGGCGGGAGGCGCTGCAGCTGGGATAATGGGTGAGAGTGGAGGAGGAAGAGGATCTGAGGGAGAAGAAAAAGAGACTTAGATTAGATGTGCTGTATAGTGTTAAGACTGCCCCAGAGGAGGGGAACACTAGCATATCCTTACCTGGTGGCATCAGCCCAGGTGACAAGGCTGGCTCCCCAGAAAGGGACAAGGGCAGCTCCTCAGGAAGTGGGGATAGAGGTGGTTCCCCAGGCTCAGACACGGCTTGCTCTCCAAGCATGGGGGATAAAGGTGGCTCCCCAGTTGGGGGAAACAAGGACAACTCCTTAGGTGCAGGGCACTGGCTTGATTCCTCAGGAGGTTCTTCAGGCCGAGGAGATCGGTATAGTTCCTCAGGCTTGGGGGACAGGCATGGCTCCTCAGGCATAGGGGACAAGCAAGGCTCCTCAGATTGGGGAGACAGATGCGGTTCCTTAGGCTGAGGGGACAGGTGTGGTTCCTCAGGCTGAGGGGACAGATGCTGTTCCTGAGGCACAGGGGACAAGAGTAGTTCCTCAGGCTGAGAAGATAGACACGGCTCTGCAAGCACAGGGGACAGGCATGGCTCCTCAGACCGTGGAGACAGAGGCAGTTCCTCAGGCTGGGGACAGAGTCGGGGCTCCTCAGGCTGAGGAGACAGGTATGGTTCCTCGGGCTGAGGGCAAAGTCTCGGTTCCTCAGGCAGTGGTGACAAGGGTGACTCTTCCAGCGGCAGGGACATAAGAGAGTCCTCTGGTGGCGGTGAAGCTGGAGAGTCTTCAGGGGGAGGGGAGAGTCGTGAAGCCTCAGGTGGAGGTGATGTGGGAGAGTCCTCAGGTGGTGGGGAGAGGGGAGATTCCTCAGGTGGTGGGGACAGCCGTGAGACCTCAGGCAGGGGAGATAAGTGTGACAGGACAGGCAGAGGGGAGAAGCGTGACACTTCAGGTGGGGGGGACATAGGTGAGTCTTCAGGTGGGGGAGACATGGGTGAGTCCTCAGGGGGTGGGGACAGGCGTGATGCCTCCGGAGGTGGGGACAGAGGAGACTCTTCAGGTGGAGGAGACAGAGGAGACTCTTCAAATGGTGGGAACAGACGAGATGCCTCGGGTGGAGGGGACATGGGTGACTCTTCAGGTGGAGGGGACATGGGTGACTCTTCAGGCGGTGGAGATAGGCGAGATGCTTCAGGTGGTGGGGAAGTGGGCAATTCCTCAGGTGGAGGGGACAGAGGAGATTCCTCAAATGGTGGAGACAGGAGTGAGGCTTCAGGAGGTGGGGACAGGGGCGTCTCTAATGCTGGAGAGCAGGCTGACTCCTCCAGTGGAGAAAAAGGTGATGATTCAGGTGGGGGAGACAAAGGAGACTCCTCAGTCGGTGGGGACAGGTGTGATGTCTCAGGTAGCATGGATTCAGGTGATTCCTCAGGTGGTGGGGACAGGCGTGAGGCCTCAGGTGGTGGAGATGTAGGGGATTCCTCAGGTGGTGGGGACAGGGGTGACTCCTCTGGCGGAGGCAGCAGTGGCATCTCCTCATTTAGGGGAGCCTCCAACTGGGCTTCAAGCTGGGTCCCTGCTCTCCCTGTAGACATAACACAGTCTATTCCCACCTAGCTCAGATCCTAACTCCACAAAGAGTGCAGGGTCTGGAGAAAGCAAACTCTGCCTCTGCCACACAACAAAAGAGTAATTTCAGGGACCTTTAAACCCTACTCACCTAGTGGTTTGGCTTCACATTGCAGGGGCCCCGGTTCCTTGGGTTGCATAGAGGTCACGTGCCCACCCTTTGGCTGCCCTTGGCATGCAACGTATAGAGCATCGGGCTCATCAGTGGGGATATCACCAGGCTCTGGGGGTGAAAATCTGCAGAGGGTACAGGGGAGCAGGCACTGTGGGTCTCACCAGCTAACAACTCCTAGAGAGCATACTGGGGCAAGGCATAAATACTATGGATTGCACTACTGACTGCCCACTTTTAACATGGCCCCTGCCAGTCTCACCCCTTCTGATACCCCATCCCAATCGGTCTATACCACTTACCTGCTACAGACAGGTGGGCGCTGCTCAGCAACAGAAATGACAGGCTGACTTCCCTGGGTTTTATGACAACGGTGACAGAGTGAATAGTTCTCAAACCACTCAGAGTTTGGATTCAATTCTGCTGAGCCTGTCCCACAGGCCCGACATACCCGGCATGTCTAGGGGAAGCAAGCAGGCAAGACAGGCACTAGTCAAACCACAGTGGAAAACAAAGGAGTACACACGACTGGCAAATGCAAGGCAACTCTGGAGATGCTGAAGGAGTTGGCATCAGAAGACACTCACCGTACATTTCCATGAGTGAGCAGGCAGCTCCTCGATGGGTGGTTGCAAGCAGAAAGTATGATATCCTTTGTCACACGTCTCACAAACCAGCATCTTAGAATCATTACCAGGTTTCCTGAGGGGCACAGGACACATTACGGGATCCTTCCTAGTACCATTTTCTGCTCATACTTTGCATATGGCTACACTTCAGCCCTCACAGTTACCTGCAGGCTTGGCACTCTTTGCATTCAGGGCACTGCCAGCCAGCACGCTTGCGGGCAGTCAGAGCAGTGTCCAGACAGGCTCCATGATAGTGATGCCCACAGCTAGTGCAGAAGAAGAGGTCACAGAGCTCCCCCGGCCCCTCACACACTGCACAGCGAGCCTCCTCTGCAATAGGAAGAAAAAGACAGTGCAGGTCAGCTTTGGGGTGCCCATACCACTGAACACTGTGAAATATAACTACCATGCATTTGGTACAGAATGACTCTAAGTAATTTTAGATTTCAAGAATGCTTTATGGAGGACACTTGGCCCTTCATTTTCTCTGTATCCACAGAACAGGACTTCTCACCTAAATGTGCAGCCCCCTCTCTGTGGTCTGGGCAGAGCAGCCGCAGGGTTTTCATGGATAAGAAGGAACCACTGGCAGCTGCACAGGGAAAGTGGTAAAGCCGTGGACATCCAGGTGAGCGGCAGGGAATGGAGGCACCAAACCTGGTGCAGTGGGAGCAGCGCTGCAAGGGTGAGAAGAAGCCGCAGAGCCAGTCAGCTCTCTATAGGCCTCAGTGTGGCCCACTGTACCCTGCTCTCACCTATGCAACCGTCAGCTCAGCCCTACCTGGGAGATCCCTGAGAAGATGGCCTTGTCCACACCACATAGTTCTGCGCCCTCCTGCCCCCACACACCTGCTGACCACACGGCACACCAGTGATGTGCCCAGCAGTGCCCTTTAGAGGTGGAAAGGGGTAAAGAGAGGAACAAATTAACACAGTGACCAGGAGTTCAAGACTTCCCAGCCTCTACTTTGCTTCCAAGCCCACCTCTCTCACTTACCTCCAGGTTCTCCTAGGTGGGCAGGAGTAAGGCCCTCAGGGAAACCAATTTGTGACAGGTCCTCACTGAGCAGCACTGCTTCACAGGGCCCCAGGTTTCCCCCAGAGGACACCGCTGGAGACCGGGGCCAGTCAAATGGCAATTCAAAGCGCTGTAGCTCCCTCTGCCCATGCAGGCTTGGCTCCCCGCAGTTACAGAGAGCACACCGCCGTGCTGGACCCCCACTGTGGACACACAAACATCAGCACTATGCAGGCCTGATGACCACATGAGAGGCATGTGCATGCATCCTCTTCACTTCACTCCCCACAGCTTCTTCTGTAGAGCCTTAGACACACTAATCAAATCTTTATGTGCCCAGAAAGTCCCATTTCCACAGACAAGTTACCTGCAGTCATGAGGAGGCTTTTGAAGCCTGGGACTCCCAGAGCTGGGGACAGAGACCTCCCCAACACAAAGGTTAGGAAGGTCTGGCTCAGTGGCACCCGGCTCCTCAGAGGCTGCAGGTCCATCAGCTGAATAAACAGAACAGTACACATCAGCCTGACTTAAGACTCCCAAGTTCACTCATCAGATGCATGAAAATTATCTAAACCCTCAATAGCTCACAGTGGCATTGAAACTTTTGTCTCAAAGAACAACAAAGTTCTCCAATTTCCTGTCTATTACAGACTTAGCCAGGACTTGTGCCAGAACTAGACATAAAGGGTTACCCATGAGGAGCCAAAAGCTGTCGGCAAACTCAGAAATTGTCCTTACTCACCTGCCGGTTCTGAATCTTTATCTTCACCAGGCGGCTTCTGGCTGTCCATCCCTCTCTCCGACTGGGCAGGGCCCTCTCGGGGAGACCTGTTGGTGCCAAAAGATATTCGTATGTGCAGTAAACTTCTCCAATGAGCCTTTTCCCCATTATAAGAAATCAACTAATGGTAATCAGACACTTTAGACATCAGAGACAAACCTTGTCTTGCAAACTTCTATAGTAATGACAAGTAAAAGTATTCGAAATCGTATTCCACTACCAACCTCTTCCCCAAACACATACCTCCTCTCATCCTGATTCCTACTTTCCCACTTCCACCCTACTCTTTAACAGTTCCTACGGCAATCACATATAACTAAAAATACATCCAGTTACATTTAGTAGAATCCACTGTCTCATCTTAACTCCTGGGCCCTATTCCCTGGCCTTTATTCTCAGGTCTCAGGTTAGCTACTATCCTACAGTCCTGGAAGTAATCACTGGGTAATCATGACGCAGAAGTCTCAGTCATGCCAAAATCCCTCTCTCAAAAGGAAGAGTCCTAGGGCCTTGCAAGAGATTCAACACAGCACTAAACTAAAGGCTAGCTGTGAATGGATCTCCACTGCTTTCAACAAGGACATCCCAAACACAACAAACAGAACCCTCAGATGCCAGTCATGAGACTCAGGACCACCACTGGCCCCAGCCCTAAAGGAGCTCTGGGTCTCACTTAGCATGAAGGCCTCAGGTTGTTGCCCTTGGCAACGCCAACTGCCCTTCTTCCTTAGATGCTCTTAGTAGTTAACAGAAGTGGGCCTTAAGAGTTACTGAGCATGTGTAAGCAGACCTGGGGCTAAGCATGCTGGGAGTTGTAGTCTCAGGAAGCACATTGCTACTTGGAGGAGGGTTAAATGGGGCAGGACATAACAGAGCAGAATAGTTTCCTTCCTCTTAAGTCAAGCAGGGTTTCCAAATACTCGCAGTTAACGGTCCCTCTCTCCCTTCTCATAGAGTCCAGCATATATCAAAACCCAATGAAATATACAAATCTACACCTGAAAAGCTTAAGACCCACAGGACATTTGGTGAATTTTCCTTGACCTCTAAGGCAGCACAGTAAGTATTGCACAAAAGCCAAGAGGAGTCAAGAGTAAGAATTACAGAGATACTAGGCCTGGTGGCACATTCAATAATGCCATTTCTTGGGAGACAGAAACAGAGGGATCAATCCAAGTTGGAGGCCAGCCTGGTCTACACAGAGAGCTCCAAGCCAGTTAGAGCTACATAGTTAAACTGTTTAAACAGAAAAGAATTACCAGATTATAACTAGGAAAGAAACCCTACATAAGAAGGGTGAAAAGGATGAGTGCCTGCAGCTCTTGGTGAGAAGGGTGGGCCCTTTTCTTAATCAGATGGTGATGGTGAGGTGTAGAGAACCCAGAAAAAGAATTGCAAATACTAAAGGTCTGGGAAATTCATCTCCCATCATTCCCTCTCTTCTTGTGTAGCCAGTGATCACACCAACCTGGGTACAGATAATCCTGTCCTCTAACACTGGACAGCAAATATCCCGGTCAATCACTTGGGGGCCAAACAACAAGGGAAACACTCAGAGTGCCCACGATCAGAAATCAATTCCCCAGCTAGCATGGCATCAGATTTCCTTCCCTACATTCACAATTTCATTTCCAGCACTGGCAACACCCCGAGCCATGTCGAAGTAAAGGATGTTACCTTACTTTCCTCCTACCACTCGGGCCCCGCCAGGTCAGGGACTCAAGGCTTCATCTGACACCTATTGCCTCCATTCCCAAACCACCTTTTCCCAAACCTTACACACAGCAGTCCATTTAAAAGAAAGCAGGATGCTTATCTGGCCAGCTTACAGAAAAGTATTCTGAACTTCAAGAAGCCCTCACAAGTCACCTGTGGTAAGAGGGAACTGGAGGTCAAGACTCAAGTCAGGCCCCTCTTCCTACTCAGTGGTCACACCAAAGGTCCAAGAGGACTTCAAAATTTTCTAAATGTTTCCATCTTACCATATTTTCCTTACAGATCCTCCACCAACTCTGTTCTCAGAGTTGAGGCCAAAGGCGCCACAAACAGCAACAAATAGAAAGCAACAGTGATAATACAGTGGGTAGGAGGACCGCCTCACACAAGGCCAGAGGGACAAATTCCTCTGCCCTCCCCCAAGCACAGCTTTCTCAGGCTGGTAAAGCTAGCGCTGCCCAAGAAGGTACAGAAACTACCTTCTTCATCTAGCCTTGAGGAACAGAGCAGCAATGTCCTCCAAAGTAAGAGTCCCACTCATGGAGCTAGGGAGGGCGAAAGCCTCAACAGCAAGGAGCAAACTGTCCTTTTCTGTACCATAAAGAATCCAGGAGCATCTCCAAGAAGCTGAAACCTTAGACCCTGACTGCTCGAGCCTGAAGTCCAACCAACATCTATACCGAAATACCAAGCGCACAGCAATCAAGTCCCTGGAGGCATTTAAACAAATAAAGGCAAAGGTCCCCCACCCCACGTCCCATCATTCAGTCAGTAAACACAGGCACACACATATATCCCAAGGGGGTTTTCCCTGGATCGAAACTAGGCTAGTACCTGGGCCAGGCTTCCTCTGTTCTAGGAGCTGACACCTCTTACTTAGTCTTACATCTAAAAGGCCCAAACAACAAGAAAGAAGGCAGAGATTTACTCAGCTACTCTCCTTCCTGTGTTCACCCTAGACCAATAGATTTCACTCCATTTTCTCTGCAAGGGAGGAAATGGAGGCTTGGAGGGGTGAAAGGCTGGAGCAGGCCCTTGAGTGAACAGCTCTTCAGTGGGGCTCAGGACTTCCTGGTTCCCAGCTAGAGAATCAAACCACACCTCTCTCCACCCCCATTTTCGGGCAGTCCTCTAGGAAGGAGCCAAATGGTAACACATTGTCCCTGGGTCCGGTCAGCCTAGGGGGTAGTGAGAGCTAACAAGGTACAGTGCCACCTAAGAAAGTCATTGGCGAGTAGACAACAGGCACAGAGACCACAGGTGACAGCTCACCTCACTCCACCACCCCTGTGCCACCTCTCCGAAACCTTACTTTCCCCTTTCTGAGACAAGACTCAAGGAGATCTAGCAAATGTATTTTGGAGGGGGCGAAATGAGGGAGCCAAATCCCTGCTGGGCAGCATGACAGGTGTGAGAGAGGCTGTCCCAGCCCAGGGCCCAGAGGCTGAGGCGGGAGGTTCATGCTGCACCCTTACACACCCCTTCTCCCCAGCACCTCCTACCAGGGGTGGAAACACTGGCTTCCAGCAGAAAAGAGCACAAATAAAGTCATTTCTCCACCAAAGAGGTAAAGCCACCTTATTCTGCGGGGCTGGGAGAGCATCAGAGAACTATTTACCACTCAGTAGCCAGAAAAGCATTTTAGAGGTCTGGCAGGGGCCTTCGGGATCGGTCAGGGGCTCATGGACAGCTAACTCTCTACACTAGGCCCGGAGAAAGCAGGAGACAAAAGCCATTTTTTTGCAGCCCACATTCGTAGAGAACAAATCTCAACGGCCTCCTCTATAATCCCCTGGAGATTATGTCTATCCCGAGAGGAGGGGAGGCAAAGCAGGTTAACACACCACTAGGCCTTTCTGGGGTCACTTTGCCAGGCAGGGGTAGTTTAAAGTTGAACCAGCAAGGCCAGAGCTGCCCCAGCCCCACCTTCTTGCCCCAGCCACCCCTCTTCATCACACCAGTTTCCACCCACCCTCCCCCTGGTGAAGGACCCAAGGATCCTTGAGTTTCCCAGACTGTTGTGGGTGCCCGGCTAGGTAGGAACAATATTAAAGTCCAATCTGGCAGTAAGTCCGACCCGGCAGTGGCACCCCCACCCCAGGTTGATCTGTCCCAAGGAACCCTGGGGGTTGGGGGTGGGGGACAGCAGCCTGGGATTGGTTTTGGCCTCAGGGTCTGGGTCCTAGTTTGGTCGAACTCCCTCAACACAAAAATAAACAGGCAGAGAGAGAGAGGCTACCTGGACATGTTCCCAAACTCCTGTAGTTCCCTGAACCCCAAATCTTTAAAGAGGCACACCCCAAGAAACCAGGCCTCAGCTCTGCCTTGGTGGCTGGCTCAGGTTGCCTTGACAGACCCTGCCAAAGGAACCCTTCCCAACTCTGGCACCCCCTTCTCCAACCTAAAGGCCAGCACCGGCCAAGATAGTCCATCTGGCTGTGCCCCCAGTCCAACCCTTTCTGGGCCCAGGCTGGGCGGACTTCACTCACCTCTTCACAGGGCGATCCAGAAATCCTCATCCGAGAACATGGCCAGAGCCCGGGCCGCTCCCCGACCTCCAACCGCCAGAGCGATCACAGCCGCCCCCCACTCGGGGGGGCTTAAGGGGGCCAAGAACGGTAAATCCAGGTCGGAGTGGCCACCCTTTCCCCGGGGGAAAAAAAAAAAAAGCAAGAAGCCAAGAGGGGTTCTCTGCCTCGGGTTCCAGCAGTTTAGGTTTCCATGGACAGCCCCAGGGCGGCGAATCCCGAGCGGACACAAAGAGAGCACCGGTGGCTTTGATCTTGGGCGAGCAGGCTCCGCATCAGCGTCGCCGGGCGGCCTCCCAGTCCTAGGGCCCGGCCAGCGCCCCGGCCGCCCGCGCCGGGCTCGGGCGGAACGTCGAGGCTCTCCAGATGGAACGTCGAGGCGCCTCCCCAGCAGCCCGGAAGGAATGCCGCGCCGCGCCGCGCCGCGCGCCGGGCCCGGATGGAACGTGAGCCCCTCGCAGCCGCGCCGAGCCCCTCTCCCCGCCCGGCCGGCGCCCCGGGGCCGCGCGAGCTACGGCGACGCGGAGCCGGCGGGGCCGAACCTGACACACACCCAGCGCCGGGCTCCTCGACCCCGAGCGTCCCCCCTCGGCGGCTTCGAGCCCCCCACCTTCTGCTCCCCCCCGGGGAAGGGAGGAGGGTTGGTGGGCGAGGAAGAGGAAGGGGCGGGCGGTGCGAGCCCTCTGCCCGCTCCCCTCCGGCCGCTCCAGGCCCAGCGCTCGCCTCCCTTCCCCTCTGGCCTCGGGAGCTGCCCCGCCCCCGGCCTGGCCGGCTGTAGTCCGCAGCACCCCCTAGACCCCCGGCAGGCTACGATCGCGGGGGGTCTAGAGGTGCATGGTCCAGCCCCGGCTCCCGGCGCCGGGGGGTCAGGAAACTGAGCGGAAAGTGGGGAACGAGGCAGCCATTTGCAACCGGAGAGGAAAGTAGTGCAGCGCGGCGCCGCTCCGCCTCCCCCCCTCCGCCTCCTGCTCGGCCGGTAGGGTGGTTCCTGCGAAGAGCCTGTTTCCTCGCCAGAGATCTGGGCAGCGGTCGTAGAGACTCGAGGAGCGTCCGGAGCGAGGTCCAGGGGGTGCCTTTTGCCGGGGAACCCCACTCAAGAAGGGGAGAAAGGAGAAGAGGAGGCCCTATTTTGTGTTGGAGCGGGGCGGCGGAGGGGTACAACCCTCTCGGAGGAAAGGCTGTGACTCTGCAGTTCTACGCACACGCTCCAGGATCCTTCCGCCGCAGGTTAACCCCTACTGCGCCAGGCTGGCCGCCGGGCAGACACGTGGGAATTAAGCCCCCCACTTCTTCGCCGCGGCTCAGGAACTGCCTCCTTTACCTCCTGGGTGGTGAAATTGGGAGTTTAGCCACTTCTTAATTCTGTTTCCTAAAGTCATTGGCCCTTGAAACTCCTTGTTTTGGCTGGGGACAATCTTTGCCATGGGGTGGGGGGGAATGGAAAAAGAGCCTCGAGATTGGCCGCTGCTCTGCATCCTGGGAACTGAAGTCCGCAAATGGAGAAAGTGAGGCACGGCGCCTGGCGCTGCAAAGGGTGGGTTCTTGCCACGTTCGGGGGCCGGAAGAGAGCTGGACGAGTCTCAGGTTTTCTAACTCCAAGACCCTTTCGTGCCGAAGGACTGTCGGTGTTCTCACGATCCCCAAAACATCTATCTAGAGTATCCCATCCCGTATTTAATTTTTCCCGAAAATCTTCTGAACCTGCCTCTCTCTCTCTCTTTCTAAAAAAAAAAAAAAAAAAAAAAGCTAAATACCCTACTATTTGGCTGGAATTTTGTTAATCTGGATAAGACCTTGGCAAGCGCTCGCACCCCAAGTCTGAATGATAGGGAAAATAGAATTACTTTTTCTGCATAGACTATACATGGAGTAAGCAGGTTGAGACAAATTAACTGTTTACTTGATACTTTATATCGTCTTAGCTTTTCTCACCAGCATTGGGGAATTTTCTCCATATTACAGATGAAAAGACTGAGGCTAAACTAAAGGAAATCAAGGAATCACCCTAAGAAATTAACCCATAATTCAAACCAAAGGCAACGTTTTCCCCGTAGATTAAAAAAAAAAAAATTAAGGGCCTGAAGATGAGATGGCCTGAAGGGAAAACAGAAGACCTGGTTCAACCCCTGAGGCCCACCTAGTGAAGGAGAGAACTGAGAACAAGTTGTCCCCTGACCTTCACACACCCATTGTGCCCCCCACACACACACACACAAACAATAATAAATCAGTGTAATTTTGAAAAGTTTTTTTTCTTAAGAGGAAAAAGTAGAAAGAAGCTGGCAAATTAGGTCTGAGGCAACGTTTGTGGGAAAAGCAGAGAATGGTTCATTCTGATGGAAATGCGCTGTATCCACAGGAATATAACCATTAGATACATGTAGCTATTGAGTACTTTGAAATGTTGGTAGGTGGTGCAACTCAGTAACTTAATTATAACTATGTTAAACTTAGTCACGTGTGACCTTCCATGTTGGTTAGTGCCGATCCGGCCACGGCTGTAGGAGGGATCAGTAGCAGACACATCCTGCTATCCATACATTGGCATCATGATTTGTAGTCTCAACAATGAACCACTAAACCCCATTTCAGCAATTTTTTTTTTAAGAAGAAACTTCTAAATGATCCCAAGCTGTAGAAGAACAAGTTTAACTAAAATTGAAAACTAGAAGGCACCTCTCTGCTGCCTGTACCCAAAAAGGAAAAGCAGACCTCACTAAAAGATACTAGTACTGACTGGTTAATCTATGATGTACTATCCTGAACATTATGTATATTACCTCAATTCTCACATTTTTGTTTTAAGACAAGGTCGTATTATGTAACCCTGACCCACCAGGACTCTGCCATCTAGACAAGGCTATCCTCTAACTCAATCCATGTTGTTTCTGCCCCCTGTGCTCTGGAATTAAAGACATGTGCTACACCTGGCCCCTCATTTCTCACTTTAATCCTCTGAAACCGACTTAAAACTTTTAGTTATATGTGTATTTGTATGTATCCTTGTGAGTTTGTGTACTACATTAATGCATGAGCCTCCAGAGGCCCGAAGAGGACATTGGAGCCCCTAGAACAGGCGCTTGGGAGCCACTATGTGGGGCTGGGAACCAAACCTCTGCAAAAGCATTAAGCACCATTAACCACTGAACTCCAAGCTTTTTTTTCTTTCTTTCTTTCTTTCTTTTTTTTTTTTTTTATTTACACATACATGTACCTGAGGTTAGGGCCACCCCTTGAAGCTGGAATTACAAGCAGTTGTAAGCTGCCTAGTGTGAGTGCTGGGAATTGAACTTGGGTCCATTTGTAAGACAAATACATGTTCTTAACCACTGAAGCATCTCTCCAGCCCCAAGGCTTCTTTTTAATATAAAGTCTTAACCCGAGTTTGGCACTGCAGTCCTATGAAGGCCTATAATATGAAGGCCGGAGTTAAATGGGCTCAGGAGGTAAAGTAGTTTGCTACCAAGCCTGTTTGATCCCCAGGACAGTGGATGGAGAGCATTAATTCCTGAAAGTTGTTCTCTGATCTCCACAATGCACCACAGCATGTTTTACACACAGACACACACAATCCTACCAAAAGGACAACAAAAACAATTTTTAAAAAAAATAGCAGGCTTGGTGGCACCGATCTGTAAGTCCAGCTACTGGGAGGATTAACAGCACCGAAAGGGTCAACGCCTGCCTAGGCGATTTAGGGAGACCCTATTTCAGTATATTCAGAGGCTGAATGATTGCTCAGCGGTTAAAAACACACACTGCTTGATCTTCCAGCTGACCTAGATTTGGTTCCCAGAACCTTCTAGGAGGCTCACAACCATCCATAACTCCATTTCCAAGAGATCTGATGCCCTTTTCTGGCTTCAGAAGGCACAATACGTGAGTGGTGCACAGGTGTGCATGTAGACAAAACACCCATAAATAAATCTTTTTTGTTGTTTGTTTGGTTGTTTTTATTTGTTTTTTCAAAACATAGTTTCTCTGTGTAGCCCTGGCTGTCCTAGAACTCACTCTGTAGACCAGACTGGCCTCAGAGATCTACCTGCTTCTACCTCCCAAATGCTGGAATTAAAGGCATGCACCACCACCACCACCCAGCTAAAAATAAATATTAAAAAAAAAAAAA